>NC_090925.1:73636952-73936952 GCF_040938575.1 Ambystoma mexicanum
CATTCATAACAGCCAGGGTTTTCTTCACATGGGTTGCCAATGATATGATATGATATGATATGGCATTTGTAACGCGTACACAAGTGTTTCAGGGCGCGACACGGCAGGGAGGGGGGAACAGGAGGAAGACAGACAGCGATCCTACTAGGCCAGGTGTCATTCAGATCCCGCAAGTGCAGGGGTAGGGGGAAGGGAAGAAGTGCAAGGGGGGAAGTGCAAGGAGGGGGGAGGGGGAAGTGCAGTACAAGGTAAGTAGAATAAAATAAATAATAAATAAATAAATAAGGAGGGCCAGCTGGTGGCAAGTGCAAGGTAAGTGCAGGTAAGTGCTGGGAAGGGGGGGCTGGAGGGATAGAGAGACAGTCCCGCAGTGCAGGGGTTGCCAGGGAGGCAGTGCAAGTGGAGAGTGGCCCAGTTGCAGATTCAGTGCAGTTTCAGCGAAGAATTAGCAGGGGAGAGGGAGAGAGAAAGCAGAAGCAAAGAGGACGGTTTTGAGGTGCTTCCTGAACCGGAGATGGTTCTCCTCAAGTTTCAGGGAGGCAGGAAGGCTGTTCCAGAGGGAGGTCCCTGCCGCGGAGAGAGATCTACCCCCAGCACGTTGCTTCGAGAAGCGGCTGACCCTGAGGGAGTTGGAGACGGATGAGCGAAGGGATCGGGAAGGAAGATATTTAGGAAGAGAGAGTTGAAGGTATTTAGGCCCCAGGCCCCAGAAGGCCTTGTGGACAATGCAGAGGGTTTTGAACTTTATCCTCGCAGCCACTGGGAGCCAGTGTAGAGATTTCAGTCCTGGAGAGATACGGTCCCTGGGCTTGAGGCCAAGGACAAGTCTCACAGTTCTGTTCTGGATGAGTTGCAGAGGGCGGATAGTGGAGGCAGGCAGATTAAGATAGAGGCTGTTACAGTAGTCCAGCTTCGAGAGAACCAGGGCTCGGGAGACAGTGAGCTTCTGGGGGAAGGAGAGGAAGGGAAGAATACCTCTGAGGAGGTGCAGCTGGTAGTGTGACTTCTTAGAGACGTCGGATATATGCGGAGAGAAGGAGAGTGTGGAGTCGAAGATAACCCCAAGGTTTTTTGCCATGCAGGTAGGAACAGGAAGAGGGCCAAGAGAGGCCGGCCAGAGAGCTGCAGGGAAGGAGGGGGTGGGTGTGCCGATGAGTAGAATCTCAGTCTTACTGGCATTAAGGCAGAGGTCATTGGCGGCACACCATTCCTGGATAGCAGACAGACAGTCAGAGATGAGGGAAGGAGAGGAGGAGGCCGAGGGTAGCCTGAAAATGAGCTGGGTATCGTCCGCATAGCACTGAAAGTTGGGGCAGAGAGCGGCGATGCGGTGGGCAAGGAGTGCCAGATAATGGTCGAACAGCCAGGGGGAAAGATTAGATCCCTGGGGACACCACAGGTTGAGAAAAAGATGTCAGAGAGGAAGGACCCCAGTTGGACCTGGGAGGGTCGATTGGAGAGGAAAGAGGTTAGCCATGCCAGAGCCTGACCAGTGATACCCAGATTATCACAGAGACGGTTGAGCAGGATGGCATGGTTGACAGTGTCAAAGGCAGAGGAGAGATCGAGCAGGATGAGAACACACGGAGTGTTGGAGTCGAGATTCAAGAGCAGGTCCTCACGGATGTTCAGGAGAGCAGTTTCCGTGCTTCTGGCAGCTCTGAAGCCAGATTGATGGTCATGAAGACTTCCAACAGATTCAGCATGAAGGTTAAGCTGGGAGATGGCCAGTTTCTCCAGGAGCTTGCCCAGGAAGGGAGTGTTGGAGATTGGGCGATAGTTAGCCGGGCAGGAGGGGTCAGAAGAGGGTTTCTTAAGAAGAGGGTGCACAAGGGAGTGCTTAAGGGGGGATGGAAAGACTCCAGAGGCGATGGAGTGGTTGCAAAAGTCAGCCAGGGCCGGAGCCAGGGAGTCGATGTGGTCCTTGATAGTTTTGGAGGAACAGGGGTGAACCTGTTTAGACGAGACTTTCATAGATCGGACTTGTCTGGAAACCTCATCAGGAGAAAAAAGGGGAAAGGCAGAGAAGGAGGGAGGAGGGGTGGCTGCAGAAGGGCCAGAGGAAGAGGCGGGAAGGGAGGGAGGGAGGTGATAGGAGGAGAGTGAGGACAGGATGTCCTGGGTTTTAGAGATAAAGTGAGAGGCCAGTGCAGTGCAGAGGGCCTGGGAGGGGACAGGAGAGGTAGAGACAGCAGCAGGGTTGGCAAGCTCCTTGCAGATTTTAAAGAGTTTGGCCAAGTTGTTAGATGCCGCAGAGATGCGGGCTTGGATAAGGGCTCTCTTCTTGGTGAGAACAGAGAGACGGTATTGCCTTTGGAGCAAGCGGCAGGCCAGTTTGTCAGAGGATGAACATGAGGCACGCCATTTCCTCTCTGCCACCCTGCACTTGCGTTTAAGGGTGACGAGATCCGAGTCATACCAGGAGTTACATTTGGCTTTGGGCTTCAGGCGGACTCTCATGACAGGGGCAAGGATATCAAGAGTATCAGATATAGCAGAGTGGAGCATGGAGAGGGCTGTGTCAGGGTGGGAGTCAGCCGAAGGGGGAGGAGGGGGCGAGAAGGTGGTAGCGAAAGCCTCAACTGACACGCGCTTCATGGGTCGGATGACCGAGAAGGTGGGTGGCAGTGATGAGGGTGGCATTGCCTGTGGGGTAGGGAGGGTGAGGTGGGAGGATAGCAGAAAGTGATCACTCCAGGAGAGAGGAGTGGAGAGAGGGACGGAGAGGGGAAGGTCGGAAGAGATCAGAGCATCAAGAGTGTGCCCTGCAGAATGCGTAGGTCCAGAATGGAGAATAGAGAGTGAGAGAGAGTCGCAGAGGTCACGAAAAAGTCCCGTGGGGGGACAGCAGGCATCCAAGTGGATGCTGAAGTCACCAAGAAGGAGGAGTTGAGTGGTTGAGGACAGGAGTGAGGAGGAGAGGTCAGCCCACTCAGAGAGGAAGGAGGAGATTTGACCAGGTGGTCGATAGATAGTGGCCACGGTAAGGGAATGGCTAGGAGAGAGAGAGAGGCGGCAGACAAGGCATTCGAAAGAGGAGTAGGTCTGCGTAGGAGTGACAGTGGCAGGAATCCACTCAGGGAAGATAAGGGCTACACCCCCCCTACACGGTTGGGTCTGGGCACAGATAGGATCTTGTAACCATCAGGTAGGAGTGTATCAAAGCTGGTGACAGAGCTGGCTGTGAACCATGTCTCAGTGAGACCGAGGACATCAAGGTCCAGTTCCTCAAGAAGGTGACAGATATCAGAAGACTCCTTGATGGCAGAGCGAGAGTTAAGAGTGGCAATGTGGAGAAGGTTGCCATCCTTGAAGGACTTCCGGGGAGGGGTACAGATCAGAGGTACGCCCTGCGGAGGTGTAGAAGAGGGAGGTGAAGAAGGAGCACGAGAGGGGGCAAGGAGGGAGGGTAGAGGCAAGGTAGCCGAGGACAGAGGAGGGGGGACAGCAGGAGAGGAAAGGAAGTTGATGAGGCGTGGGAAGCATCTATCAAAGAGGTGAAGTTTGGCCTGAGGACCTTGGACCAAGACGGTCCCATTAGCGTAGACATTAATGATGGCCTTAGAGGAGTGGAAGGAGGCCAAGAGGACATCCCAACGGGTGCCACCATTAATGGGAGAAGAGGAGAAAGGAGAGAGCACAGAGACCATATGAAGGGTCCATGGGTCAGGCGAAGGCACGAAAAAGAGGATGTCAGTAAGAGTTTCCTTGGAGCAGGCACTAGTGTAGTTGTCAGCGATAGGGAGGCCTGGGTTGGAGACCAGGATGTCCTTTTTAAACTTTTTCCTACCAGATTTAGTGAGGAGAGCAGGATAGTCAATAGAGAAGCAGTTAGAGAAGATAGGCGAGATAGAGAGCACCATGGAGTAGGAGGGAGTGGGGGGGGAAGACAGACAAAACGAAAACGAGAGTACACAGGCAGGAAGTGAGCGGCAAGGCCAAGTTTACCACATTGCAGAACAGGGAGTACGTATTAAGTACAGAGGCCACCTAAGTTTGACAATCCTGCGAGGGGGGAAAAAAGTCCCTAGTTTACCACTTTACAGAACAGTGAGTGCGTATTTAAGTACAGAGGCCACCTAAGTTTGACAATCCTGCGAGGGGGGAAAAAAGTCCCTAGTTTACCACATTACAGAACAGTGAGTGCGTATTTAAATACAGAGGCCACCTAAGTTTGACAATCCTGCGAGGGGGGAAAAGTCCCTAGTTTACCACATTACAGAACAGTGAGTGCGTATTTAAGTACAGAGGCCACCTAAGTTTGACAATCCTGCGAGGGGGGGAAAAAGTCCCTAGTTTACCACAAATGTGAGACACGGTGGGTGAAGACACAATGCAAACGAAGTGACCAGAAAGGATGGGGTGGGCTGGGGGAAGGTGGACATAGAAGTACAGGTGCCTGGAGTCTCCTGCGGCCACCTGCAGACACACAGGGAGCCACGACTTTAGGAGTCGCCCTTGGCCTGGGGCCCTTAGCCGCAGAGGGCTGCCCAGGAGGGGGTGGATATAGGCAGAAAGAGAGGAAGGGGAGGGGAGGGGGGGTGTGGGCGGGCAGGGAGGCAGGAAGGGAGAGGAGGACCAGGAAGTGGGAGGGGGGAGCAGGAACAGGCACACCAACAACGCGCTCAGAGCGCGAGAAACAATTAATCCTCTAATGAGGAAAAGACACTAACGGAGGCCCGCAGGGGCCAGGCAGGGCTTCCTTAGCCTGAAGATTCCACCGGGCTAACGGCGACCGCTCTCCCAGGCTCAGCTGAAAAAAAAAGCTCTTCCCTCCAGTTAAACAAAGCAGATGAACAACAGCATCGCAGAGTACCTCGAACCCCGGTTTGAACCATAACCTTAGTCAATAAACAACTGACGTCATCGTTATCACATTGGCAATAGATGTCAAGCCAACCTCCACACTGATGCGGGCGTTTGGGTCTCTTGAGATAGAAAGTACAATTTTTTCAGGAATGCGTTCTCTGCAATAATCAGATTCGGGGTATTCGCATAGCCCCACATGTCTGCCCCATAGGAAGCAGACATCACATCCTGCTTCCTGTATAGTTCAACTGTGGGGGAGGTGGCGCTCCTGCCATGAAGACCATGAAATCTCAATATCCATCAATATTTGGGCAAATCTGTAGATGCTTTGTATAATTGGGAAGCCCAGATCCCATTTTTAAGAAATCTAACCCCCAAATATTCATAAAATTACACTTTCATGAGCATAATTCCCCAACACTGACCTTGACCCATTGTTGTTGGGCAAACGATAGTCTGAATTCCATGAATTTGGTTTTACCAGTGTTTAGGGTGAACCCGAGCTCGCCACAAATCTTCACGAAGGACACCAGGACCCCCCTAATCCCAAGGGGGGTGTAGAGGGGTAGCTAGAAAGACTGCATCATCCACAAAGAAGAATGACAGTAGTTTGTCTGGACCCAATTTGTGGGGCGGTCCAAGCATTCCTCACATAGTGTCCGAAACAGGAGGGGGGCAGGTAAACACCCCTGCCTGACCACCCTGGACACTTCAAATTGTGGGGGTGTCTCACCTGTCAAACCATTTTGAACTACTGCTTTATTGTCATGGCAAAGAGTCTTTACTATTATCAGCAGCTTGGCCAGAATATGTATATTCTGCAAGGTCTGCCAAAGTAGCTCACAGGGCACTCCATCGAAAGCTGTCTTGAGGTCGACAAAGATGGCATATAGATTTGTTCCCCTCAATATTGCAAATGTTTGCACCAAGATGAACAGGTGAAAGCATTATTCCAAGGTGCCCTTAGCTTTTTAGTAGCCTGCTTGCAATGGGTGAATTATGCTGTGTTCATCTACCAAAGCCTGAATGTGGTTTAAGACTGCTTTTGCAAAATAATTACCGTACTATCCAACAAGGAAATTGGGCGGTAATTGTCAAAGTTTTCTCTCCAACCCTTTTTGTAGATTGGAATTATTACGGCATGCTGCCAAGAAATAGGAATAGTGTTCCGGTTAATGCATGCCAGAAATAGTTTCCACTGGATGGGTGCCCAGACTGAGATTAAATCCTTGAAAATGTCACCCGGGATGCAATCGGGCACTGAAGCAGCTTTCCCCCATTTTTCCCCCATGCCACCCTCTGACATCTTCTGCCTTCTGGAGGAACTTGACCTTGATGTCTTCGGTCTCACCGAGACATGGTTCATGGACAGCTATGCCACAATCTTTGTCACTCTCCTCCCTGATGGCTACAAGATCCTCTCTGCGCCCAGGACAAACAGTTCCAGAGGGGGTGTAGCCCTCATCTTCCCCAAGTGGATTTGTGCATCTGTCATTCCTATGCAGGCCTACTCCTCTTTGAAATGCCTCGTCTGTAGGCTCTCTCTCTCTCCTAGCCATTCCCTTACTGTGGCTACAATCTACCTGCCACCTGGTTAGATCTCCTCCTTCCTCTCTGAGTGGGCGGGCCTCTCCTCTTCCCTTCTGGTCTCAACCACTGAACTCCTCCTTCTTGGTGACTTGCACATCCACCTGGATGCTTTGGGTCCTTCCTCTGGACTCTTTTGCTACCTCTGTGACTCTCTATTCTCCCCTCTGGCATGACTCACTCTGCAAGGTACACTCTGGATGTTCTGATCTCCTCAGACTTTCCCCTTTCTATCCCTCTCACCACTCCTCTCTCCTGGAGTGATCACTTTCTCATTTCCTCCCAGTTCCCCCTCTCTACCCCTCAGGCCAAGCCAACTCCTGCACTGCCACCCACGTTCTTGGTCATCTGACCCATGAAGTGCGTGTCAGTTGTGGCTTTCGCCCCCTCCCCCTTTGGCTGACTCACACCCTGACACAGCCCTTTCCATGCTCCACTCTGCTATATCTGATACTCCGGATGTTCTTTTCCCTGTCATGAGGATCCGCCTGAAGCCCAAAGCCAAGTGCAAATCCTGGTACGACTCAGACCTCGTTACCCTCAAACGAAAATGCAGGGTGGCTGAGAGGAAATGGTGTGCTTCTGGTACATCCTCTGACAAACTGGCCTGCCGCCTGCTCCAAAGGCAATACCGGCTCTATGTCCTCACCAAGAAGAGAGCTCATATCAAAGCATGCGTCTCTGCGGCATCTAACAACTCAGCTGAACTCTTTAAAATCTGCAAGGAACTGGCCAATCCTGCTGCAGTTTCTACCTCTCCTGTTTCTTCTTCCCAGGCCTTCTGCACGGCACTGGCTTCTCATTTCATCTCTAAAACTCAGGACATTCTGTCCTATCTCTCCTCCTCTCCCCTTCATCCCTCTACTCCCAGCTCTTCCTCTGGCCCTTCTTCGGAAACGTCTCCTCCTTCCACCTCTGCCTTTCCCCTCTTCTCCCCAGATGAGGTTTTTAGACAAGTCTGATCTATGAAAGTCTTGTCAAAACAGGTTCATCCCTATCCCTCCAAAACCATCAATGATCACATTGACTCCCTGGCTCCTGCTCTGGCCGACTTCTGCAACCACTCCTTGGCCACTGGAGCCTTCCCCTCCCCCTTGAAAAACTCCCTTGTGCACAATCTTCTTAAGAAACCCTCCGCCGACCCATCCTGCCAGGCTAACTATCACCCAGTCTCCATCATTCCTTTCCTGGGCAAACTCCTGGAAAAGCTGGCCATCTCCCAGCTCAATCTTCACACTGAATCGGTTGCTTTGATCCATGATCATCAGTCTGGCGTCAGAGCTGCCAGAAGCACAGAAACTGCTCTCCTGAACATCTGTGAAGAACTGCTCTCCAACCTTGATTCCAACACCCCCTGTGTCCTCATCTTACTTGATCTCTCCTCTGCCTTTGACACAGTCATCCATGCCATCCTACTCAGCCTTCTCCATGATAACCTGGGTATCACCGGTCAGGCCCTGGTGGGCTGACTTCTTTCCTCTCTGATCGACCATCCTAGGTTCAACATGGGTCCTTCCTCTCCTCTATCTCCATCTGTACTTTTGGTGTTTCCCAGAGGTCTAACCTCTCTCCCTAGCTGTTCAACCAATACCAGGCACTTCTTGCCTACCGCATTGCCGCTCTATGCCCAAACTTCCAATGCTATGAGGATGACACTCAGCTCATTTTCAGGCTACCTTCAGCCAACTCTTCTCGCTCTCTCACCTCTGTCTGTCCGCCATCCAGGAGTCGTGTGCCGCCAATGATCTATGCCTTAATGCCAGTAAGACTGAGATTCTCCTCATCGGCACACCCTCTCCCTCCTTTCCTGTCACTCTCTGGCCGGCCTCTCTTGGCCCTCTTCCTGCTCCCACCTGGGAGGCTAAAAACCTTGGGGTCATCTTCGACTCCACACTCTCCTTCTCTCCTCACATCTCTGACATCTCTAAGAAGTCACACTACCAGCTGCACCTCCTTAGAGGTATTCTTCCTTTCCTCCCCTTCCCCCAGAAGCTCACTGTCTCCAGAGCTCTGGTTCTCTCTAGGCTGGACTACTGCAACATCCTCTTTCTCAATCTTCCTGCCTCTACTCTCTGCCCTCTGGAATTCATCCAGAACAGGACTGCAAGACTTGTCCTTGGCCTCAATCCCATGGATCGTATCTCTCCAGGACTGAAATATCTGCACTGGCTCCCAGTGGCTGCGAGGATTAAGTTCAAAACCCTCTGCATTGTCTACAAGGCCTTTTGGGGCCTGGGTCCTCAATACCTCCAGCTCTATCTTCCTAAATATCTTTCTTCTCAAACTATTTGCTCATCCACCTCCAACTCCCTCAGGGTCAGTCGCTTCTCAAAGCAACAAGTTGGTGGTAGATCTCTTTTTTTCAGCTGGGACCTCCCTCTGGAACAGCCTCTGAAACTTGCTTCTGCTTTCTCTCCTCCTCTCCCCTGATGAGTTTCCTGTCTGAAACTGAAACTGCACAGGTTACCTGGCCACCCCTGAACACGGGCCCAGGTCTCCTCCCCCGCCAGTCGCAACATCTGCACTGCCTACTGGCAACCGCCGAACTTGGGGACTGTTTTCTGTATCTCTACAACCGCACTACCAACACTTGATACCTGATACCTACATTTACCATTGCACTTGCCAGCAGCTTTCCTTACGTTTACTTATTGTTATTTATTTATTCTATTGTCCCATGTACTGCACTGTCCCCTCCCCTTCCCCACCACACTTTTCCCGTCCCCTTCCCATTCACTTGCGCGATCTGAATGACACATGGCCAAGTAGGATTATTGTCTCTGTCTTCCCTCTGTTCCCCCTCCCTTGCCTCGTTGCGCGTTGAAACACTTGTGTATAGGCGCATTATAAATGCCACATCATATCACATCATTTTTGAGAACCAATGACTGTGACAATTTCCTTGAGAGACAGATGGACACCTTCCTTCCTCAACAGTGTATCCTGCCCAGACTCAGACAGTTTAGCCATCATTGGGACTATATACATTTCCCTTGTATAATGACTTCCAAAATGTACACACCAAACTTTAAACCAGCAATGCATTCCCCATGCCTACACAAAAGCCTAAACATTTGGCTTTGTCAATGCTTTTTCTTTAATGAATTATACTAGCATTTTAACACTGACATCTAGAACCAAGTTTGCACCAAGTCCACTCCACATTTATGACCCAATAATAAATGTTTAAAATTGCACACCAATTACACATTTGTTTACATCTTATCATATTCAAAGGCTTCCGGGAAGAAAGGATGCTCGCCTGTTTGTGGCTATGTCTGCAGGGTGCACTTGGATAATGGCATGTTAAAAGAGTCAGGATTCTCTTGGTTGTAGGATGCCTTTTGCAAAATATTGGAGCCTTCTGAAACACTTCAGCCTTTGCATTGACTCTGGGCTCAACTACTTTAATGATAAGTTCTGGTGCCTTGTGTTGCCTCTGCGTGAAGTGGAGTCTCCATTTCATGCTTTTAGATGAGAGAACAAGCAACTGTTTAGGGTTTATGTTTGGCGGTGCTGGTAGACACCTTAATTAAAATACAATTGTCTCTGCTGAGTTTCAACACATGACCCTTCCTCCTTGAGGAGCACTTGCTCAGGCAATGGGTCAGCAAAGGATCGAATGCCAGTGTTTCCTGGTCATGCAATTAAAATTCACAGGGTTTAAACAGGCATTTGAATAGGTTTGGAAAATTAGGAATGTCAGAGGACACTTGGCTGAGGATCATGAGACAGAAGAACTACAGCCCCCCATTGTAAGAAAAGTAACTCTGTCTATACAAGAAGGGCTGACCTGGCCCATTGTTGGAGTTCTTGGATAGTATCATTGGGGATAAGCCGGAGCTGACTTTTCTTTCAAGCGGTACACCTCAGACTGGATGCAGGCCATTGATGAAGTCCATGCAGAGATAATTAGCTAGTAGAGGATGACCCAAGGCTCAGCTTCTCTGCAGAACGACACTGCTGGGACACCGCTGACTGCAAGAGGCTTTGTGTCGGAGCACTTTCGAGATTTTTTTTATTGAAAACTCAACACCTTTGGCCAAGTACAGCATATTGCTTGAGTCCATGCAGAGACTATTAGGTAACGCAGGACTACCCCAGGCTCAGCTTTATTAGTAGGACAGCGCTGTCTGGGACACCGCTGGATGCAAGCGGCCAGGTTTGAGCACGTTCTTTATCTTTTTATCTGCTAATGCAGGACTGTTAGGGAGAATTCTCCAGAATGGTTAATTTCCCTTACCTTTTGAGTCCCTCAGCAACTTTGCTGGATTTCTAGTGTTGATTTTTTTTACCTGGTAAGAGTGTGAGCCTTTTTTCCCACTCTTACATGTGTTTTGCTGTGTGTTATACATTTTTATGCTCATGGACTATGGAGTCTCACCCACCCCATAGGCATCATCTTTTTACTGTGTGTCCCCCAGCACCTTTAGTGCAGTGACACAAGGTTGTCTTTTCAGACTTCCCACTTTAAACTACATTTTCTGCGACTGACTACTGTCTCCCAGACCATGTAAAGTTACCATTGACTTAACTAGTCTTTTTAAATTTACAGACCCAGTATACCCTATCTTCCACCAATGGAGTACTGGAGGGGTCAATAGTTACCCCCTTTTGTCTTATTCTCTAGGAACATTGTTATGTTCCCCTTTCTCTAAGATTTGGCTGGTGGCAGTGGTATCTATCATTTTGATTCTACCGCGGACTATGAAAATAGCCTTGGTACCATTAGAGGCTATGGTGGTAGCCTCAAACTCAAACCTGGTAATCCACGTTTCATTAACTTGGTTGCGGTCGAGTTATTTTGCCATACGTTTTTGGAAAGGTCTTTCTAGTGTTTTACTCTGCGCGTCAAACCAGGTTTGGTTCCTTTGTTCGCCGTCCTTAGGCGCCTGAGTGTCTGAGTGGGCAGGATGTGAGGGAATGGTTTGAGGCCCCATGTACAGGGTCTCCTTGGAGACCCAAGTCACACTCTTGTTTGATTGGCTAGGTGGCTGCCCTGCCAGGACAGCCACACTGCTGTGTGATTGATAGCCAGGCTGTGTGAATGGGGGAAAACTGCTTAAAAGCAGGTCGCTGGAACTGGAAGGCAGGGTCGCCACAGGAACGAGAAAATCAACGAGAAGCTGAAGGAAGACTACTGCTGCAACTACTGGACCCCTGGTGAAGCCCTGCTGCAGGTCCAAATCACCTGAAACTTCAATGAAAGAGGAGATCGGCAAAGAATCTTCTATCCTTGAGCTTGGTGGGAACAACCAGCTCGCCAAACATCAGACACCGGTCTTCATCCTGGTTGAATTTGCTGTGCATCACTCCAGAAGATCGGATAGCCAATGGAAAGGGAACCAGTTTGGGTTTTAAGGAGCGCACCATTTATTTGTAGTTTTGCTCCACTTCTTCCCTGGGCAGTGCAGGACCCTCCAGCCATCCTCCTTGTCACCACGTTTGAAGCTTAAGGAACCGCGAGCCTGCAGGAACTGCCAGGAACAACTGCCTTAGCTACTGCATTCTTCTTCTTTTAAGGTACTGTGCAAACTTGGTCGTTCTTTCCGTTCGACTGCATGGAAAGTGCTTGAAATATTTTGCCTTTCCGAAGGCTTGTCCTTCCCTTCTCCTTTAAATAACTTTTCCTCTGAACAACTTTGTTTTGAACTCTGGCAAAGACTTAACCATGAACTACTCTAAACTGTGTGATCCTCTGCAAAGACTCTGAACCATTAACATTGGCCCAGACCTATTGACTTGAATCCTAGTTGTAGTAGCCTTTTCTAGATTGCCCTGCCTATAACTTGTTGGTGCTATTGATTTGTGATAACCTAGTCTTTTCTCCCTTTTAAATAGCTGGAGTGCCATTTTGCTCACACTTCATTTTGAGTTTAACTTGTCCAGAATTGATTGGGTGTTGTATAGTATATTAAGACTGTGATTTTCTGCTGCTTTATAATAGTGAACTGTTTTATAAGCGATGGGGTAAATAAATGTATATTCTTTTACTCAGAAACCTTGAATCAGTGTTTTGTTTTGAACCATAGTAATTGTTTTCCTTTGTGTAACGTCTTGTACTGCTCACTTGCTCTTGAGATAAGTCTGCCTGCTCAGCCATTGCTACCACTTTACTGTGTAAAGTACAAAGGTGAAATTGTACTTATACTTGTAGTCTTATATTTGTAGTCTTAATTGTGTGTGGTGTTCCCATATGATTCTGCCTAACAAGGACGACATAACCACATATCGTCATTAGCTGGGCCATTGATGATAGTAAGGTGACCGTGATAAATTGGCAGTCAAATTATCTCATAATATTCGAGTTATACCATAGGTTGCTTATTCAAGAACGATTCCCACAATTATGTGTGCAAACCCAGAGTTCACAAATGCCCTGCTGAAAATCCCCCAAAGGAACAAAAGAACAATGGAAGGGAGAGTTTATCACAGGCAGCTTTCAAAACTAAAAACTCAGCTAACTATGTATCTCTGGTTCCATGTTCATAAATCGACATGCATTTTTTCATGTGTTTTATGGCAAATTTTATTTTTTGAAAAATCCCATCGAAATTTGTTTTGTTCGTTTTGGGTGGTTCATCCCCACGCCCCTATTAATCTAACACTGTTCTGACCAACCACACATTATATACCCTTCCTGACAGCCCCCTATTTTAATTGATGGTATTTTTTTCAAAGAAAAAAAATCAGCAAAATAAAACATCGTCGTCAACATGTTGATTAATGGACATCATCATCAAAATAAACATTGCAACAATGCCTGATGATGAATGGACATAGTCATCAATATAAACATCGTAACAATGCATGTTGATGAATGGACATCATCATCAAAATAAGCATTGAAACAATGCATGTTGATGAATGGACATCGTCATCAAAATAAACATCGAAACAATGCATGTTGATGAATGGACATCGTCATCAAAATAAACATCGAAGCAATGCATGATGATGAATGGACATCGTCATCAAAATAAACATCGAAACAATGCATGATGATGAGTGGACATCGTCATAAAAATAAACATCGAAACAATGCATGTTGATGAATGGACGTCGTACCTGCATCTTCACCACCTCAATTTGCACGAATGCTCTGATCTTTACTCGACTTCCCGTGTTTTCTACATCTTCAAGGATCACATGTCGATAGCAAACTATAGGCAACTAAATGAGAAACGTGAATACTTTTTGTGTAGTTCCTGCTGCCTTTCAGTTGACGCTCTCATTGAATAGTCTCAACATAGACGTACAACAGGAGGTTGGGTATGAACGTTTTAGCATTGAGAAATGCATGCAGAAATAAATGATCATATTAGAACCTTTTTTGAATAATTTCCTGTCCATACTATCAATGACACCTTAAGATCTACTAGTACCCTCCTTTATAGATGACACCTAGACATCCACTACTACCCTCCTTTATAGATGACACCTAGACATCCACTACTACCCTCCTTTATAGATGACACCTAGACATCCACTACTACCCTCCTTTATAGATGACACCTAGACATCCACTACTACCCTCCTTTATAGATGACACCTAGACATCCACTACTACCCTCCTTTATAGATGACACCTAGACATCCACTACTACCCTCCTTTATAGATAGGGTGATAAAAGAAAGAACCCAGTGCGGCCACCAGGAATCTCCGACCAGAGCCCTAACATCCTCCAATTGTCTGAATCTGTGGAATAAGCAGTACATGGGGCTCATCCCGCGAACTTAACCTAGAATTACCACTTTCCAAACAGTCCAAATCACAATGAAAATGACCCCTGAGGGTCGAACACGCGTTGGCTACACATATCAATACATTTGTTAGACTCATAACGAAACTCCGCCTCTGACTTCTTAATAGCTAACTTATTTTTTTAATACCTAGTGCAACTGTGAGAGGTCTCCAACTCTTCTCCGGATAAAAGATGACTGACTCCGTGATCTTCACAGTTAATATTTAATGTTTTTTTCTAATAGTAGCATTGTGCACAAAAGCACCAGGAATTAGCAATCAAGATCAGTGGTTAATGGAATGAGGAATTTCGGCTTCTGTAAAAAGCTTAATAGAAGGAACGGGGTCTGATCTTGTAACTGCAGAGGTTTGAGTGCCTGTTGAGAGCAAGTGCTAAAGTTCAGGGTTCCTTGTATTGTTTGACATACAAAGAGAATGGATTCTTTAATGAGCACCGTCTGCTGCTTCTGCAGGTGATTTTGTCATTGAGCTCTCATCTGCCTCACTTGAAGTGGTCTGCTTTCCATCGAGTCTTTGATGTGTGCTATGTCTTAAATGGATTAATTATCAAAACATTAGTTAGACACTATAAATGGCTAAACTACACAGTAATACGTGTTTACCATTTGTCATAAAACTCGACACATTCACATACTTGCCAACTCTATCGATTTAGGCGGGGGGATACCGCTTTTTAAGCAGTCCTACCGCCTACCGATTTAGTGGCAACAAATACCGATTTGGCCTGTATTTAGCATCCCGTTCAGCCATGGTTGCACGGTGCGCAAGTACACAGAATCAGAAGAACGTTCTTCAGTGGGGATGTGTCCAAGCTGCTGCTTTTATAATGGTGTGTTCTTACTGGCAGCAGTTAGCAGACCAGTGCGGCAGTGCAACCTCCCCAGACTGTCAGAGGCGCCCGTGAGATTAGACTCAGCACTTCTGGATATCAACAGCCACATGGCTCACCATACCTCAGCTTCCCAGTGCCAGTATCTACATGCTGGGGCGAGCCACTGAAGCAATGGCGAGCCACTCCTCCTAGTGAGTTCTGGCAGGTGTGAGCTTGCGCCAGGAGCCAGGGGTAAACCGCACGTTTCAGCCCCGCCCTGCGCGGGTCTCACCACTTCCACCAGCCTGCAAGTGAATATGCAATTTCTTCAGCGTAGCTGCACAACGCAGCGCCCCTCTCTCCGGCACCTGCTACATACTTGCCAACCTTACCGATTTAGGTGGTAGGATACCGCTTTTTAAGCACTCCTACCGCCTACCGATTTAGTGGCAAAAAATATCGATTTTCTTTTTCAATATTTTTGAAACTTTAAGATTCCTACAGATTTGTGGTCACAGAATGTTGGCATGTATGCATTCAACTTTCTGGGTGCCTACATATTTTCCTAGAGAATCTTATTTTAGTGAATATGTTATTGAGGTGTGTTTTCTATAAGAAAGCCATGATTTTGCACTGTTTGTATTGTACTAATACTCTGTGACAGGAAATACTCTCTCTGGTGTGGTTTTATTGTTGTAGACTAGCCATCAATATGCTACCCCCTGACGAATTTATAATATGAATGTAAAAACAAAGTTATGTCTCTGCACCACAGGCCCCCCAACCACACCACAGTTTAGTCTCTGCATGTGCAGTGCACTTGCTGCACTTTCCTTAATGGGCACCTTAGGTTTGGGAAGATGGTGGGTGGGTGAGAGAAGCAGAGAGCCTGACCAGAGCATAGGCTTGGATCATAAGATTCAGCCCGCATTTGGTGCAACTCTTTTGTCTGCTGCAAACACCCCAACAAGCTTAGGTTCATTGCAGACCAGCTCCATGCTGTGGTAGTCCCACTCTGACCTTGGATATAGAAATTATAGCACAGTTGGGTTTATCCAGCTCAAGGTAAGGCACTGGTTGTAGGCCTCACACAGTTTTCTTTGGGCCCTGACACGCCATGTTATATGAGACAATTTGCGGGCATCCCAATGTAGACCAACGGGATGTTTCCTCACTGGATAATCACTGACTTAAGGTGCATGTGAAGCAGGCAGAGTGTCAATCAGGATGTATTGCACATGTCACATTCCCTTTATATGGGTCCTCCAATGGTTATCTGTCAAGGGACATTCTTCCATTACATTGCCAGACACTCCACAATGCCATTCCCTCATGCCAATACTGAACACTACTGCGAGTCCCTCTCCATTCGGGCACTCCAGCGTCGTCTTCTTCGGTGGGAGGAGGTCTTTCAGCGCGTTCCTCCACCTCATTTTCAGCTTTTCATCGACGAAAAGAAGAGATGCCAGGTATGTTCTTTACTTTTTAGGGTGCCCCGGCTGGGGACTATTTCCTGGGGTCTTCCAGGTCCGGGAAGGACTTGAGCAGCTCTGCTAGTAGGGGTTCCCCTGAGGTGTCTTGCAGGCCTAACATGTGTACCAAAGTTTTCTCCGAGGGTTTCAACGACCGACCTGACGAAACCGGACCACGTTCCGAGGTTCACCTGTCAGGTGCTAAACTTCAACCCAGTTCATCTGTGGCTTTGGATACGGGGGTTCGCTCCGAGGTCTCCGTTTCTGGAGCTTTCCAAACAGGCACCGGGGTATTCCCTGAGGTCTCCGTTTCTGGAGCTTTGTGTACGGAGCCACAGCTTGAGGCCCCTCTCGAGGGAGCTACACGTACCAGGTGGAAACCCCAGGTTCCTCTCTTTGAGGCTAAGGTGTGTAGCGACAAAACCGAGGGACCTTATCTAAAGGTCTTGTCTGTGAGGTGGATTCCTCAGCATTCCCGCACTCAGGGATGCGGTGACACAGGTTCTGTCGAGGGGGCAAAGAGGGTGGTCATCGACCGTAACTCCTCTGTTCCCAGCTCTGCCGAGGTCCTCCTTTTGAGGCTAATTTTGGGGCCACCTCCAAGATGTCAAGTAAACACCTGAGACCCCCCAGTACCGGCTCTGTCGAGCATCCATGTTTCAAGGCTAAGGTGATGCTTAAGTACCCTGACCAGCCTGAGGAGGCGGTTTTCTCATATACACCTATTACGCAGTTCTCTTCAGGCATCGACAAAATGGCGGCCCAACCCTCATGGTCCACGGCGGACATTTTGGATTATTTCCTTACACCTACACTCTCGACGTCGGGTGCTGGGAACCTTCTTTTTGGGGCTGAGCAGCAGTTTCCTCATCAAGTAGACAGTAAAATCCATTCCGTCCTTCTTACGACTGGCGTGCTCAGATGCTGCTGCTGCTGCATATTGTCTCTCTTCCTCCTGCTTCTGCTCCGTTGGTCTGTGTGGATCCGGTTGGGGGTGGGCCTTACTGGCAACCATCCTCATTGCGTTCATGGGGGTATGCCCCATATGAGCGGCCTCTGCCCACCCCAGCGCCTAAACCTTCACAGCGGATGCATTTTACGGGAAATTTGAGAGGCTCGTGCACTCTGACCCCATGAAGAAGTAATTTAAGGGTCTTTTCAAGGAGATCTACCCTGAAACTCCTGCTCCACCTTCCACCCGGCGGTTCCGACAGCTCCTGTGGTGGTGCCACCTATTCCTCTTGGCCCGCTCCAGCTCTTCCTCCCCTACCTCTGCTGTAAAACCTCCCTACCAACAGATTGGGAAACTCTCCCTCAGAGCCGAAGTACAGAAACTTCTAGACCTCAGGGAGGTGGAACCAGTTCCCCTTGGGGAACAAGGGGAGGGTTTCTACTCACATCTGTTCACAGTGCCCAAACCCAACCAGGCTGGCCTGCACACTATCCTCGATCTTTCCCAGTTCAATCTTTCTCTTCCCAAGAGAAATCCAAGATGATCACACCCTGCCAAATAAAGTGCTCTCTTCGGAAAGGCGACTGGCTCAGTGTATATGCATATCCTGATATGGAGGCCCCATCAGAAATATCTGCGGTTCTCCATGGGAGGGCAGCATTTCCCGTTCTGTGTACTCCTGTTTGGTATCAGCTCGGCGCTGCATGTCTTCACTAACATGATGTCGGTCATCGCAGCTTTCCTTTGGCTACAGGGCGTTCATGTATTTCCTTATTTGGAAGACTGGCTCCTATGCAGCCCTTTTCCACTGACGGCTTTGAGCAATCTCCAGTCTCTCCTCCAGCTCCTGTTCTATCTTGGGCTGTCAGTGAACTGGCAGAAATCTTCCATGACTGTCTCCCAAGACCTGATTTTCCTGGGTTTCCGTTCCAACACGGTCGACTCCAGGGTGTACTTGATGGCGGACAGGATTGAGGACCTACTCGCCATGTGTCAGGTCTTCATCCAGTCAGAGCACATGATGGCTTGGGGGTTTCAGAGACCACTGGCCTGATGGCTTTGTGCATACTTGCTCTTCCTCTTACAAGTCTCAAAATGAGGCATACTCAGCTGGCTCTTCAGAGCTCTTGGTGTCAGGCTTTATACTCGGATTCCAAGATGATCCCAGTTCCATCCAGCATGATGGTGGTCTTCCACGAACAATCTTACAGCCCATCCCACTAGTGACGATTACCATGGACTCCTCCCTTCTGGGGTGGGACGCGACACTGGATCATCTCCAGGTTTGGATCTATGGATGCTGCAGGACAGGCAGTTTCATATAAATTATTTGGAACTCCTGGCTGATTTTCTAGCGTTGAAAGCTTTTCAACCATCCATTACGAACAGGGTGGTCCGCATCTGCACCGACAACTTGGTGTCAATTTTTTATATCAACAAGCAGAGTGGGACCAAACTCCACCTCTTGTGGAACTTGCCATTCAGATTTGAGAATGGGTCATCCAGCATGGCCTTTGGCTACTGGCGGTACACATTCTGGGTCAGTTCGATGTGACTGCAGACTCACTCAGCCACCAAACAGAAGCCAGCTACGAGTGGGAACTGAACATGGAGGTCCTCTTCTCCATCTTTTGCCAGTGGGGTACTCCAGAAATGGACCTCTTTGCGACTTCTACAATCAGTAAACATCCTCTTTATGCATCCAGGAACGGTCACAGGGCCTCATTCCTAGAAGACGCTCTCAAAATTCTGTGGCACAACATGAAGACCTATGCTTTCCCACCTCTTCCTCTGATTCATCTGTCACTCTGCAAGCTCAAGAACACATCGAATTGCACTCTCCTGTTCATAGCTCCTTGGTGGCCAGCCAGATTCTGGTTCTCAGAAACTTCTACATCTGTCAATTTGTCCTCCAATCACACTGCCGTTGATTCCCAACCTGATTCACCAGTGTGAGCAGAAGATGTGGCACCCCTCCCCACAATCTTCCAGCTTGGTGGCCTTGGGCCGGAATTCACATCCTTAGCGCAGTTTTACTTGTCCGAGGACAATATTGCAATATCCAAGTAGCCAGTAAACCCTCTACAAGGTCTCAGTATAGGGGCAAGTGGCTCCGGTTTTTGCCACTGGTGTTTAGCTAAGCAGCTGGTCCCCAGGCATGCTACGATTGACACTGTCCTTTTGTTAATATCTTATCTGGCAGCTTCGGGCATTTTTGTCTTGTCGTGTGGGACTTACTTGTCGGCTATTGCCACTTACCTGTCCACTGACAGCTGTTCCTTTTCATTGACAAACTCAGTCATTAAAAGGCATTTTGCAAGTCTTTTACATCTTTTTCCACTGGTACGTAATCCTCATCCAAAGTGGGATTTGAATGTAGTCCTTACCACCATGTGCCATAAACCTTTTGAACCTATGGCTACGGTTGATCTTAAAAACCTTTCATGGAAGGTCGCATTTTTTGATCACAGTGACTCAGCAAGGCGAGTAAGCGAGCTTCAGGCTTTGTCTGTGGAACATCCGTTCCTCACCTTCCATAAGGATAAGGTTGTGCTCCGCACTCATCCTTCTTTCCTACCGAAAGTAGTGACTGATTTTCATTTGAATCAATCTATCTCATTGCCTGTCTTTTTTCCAAATCCGGCCTCAGATTCCAAGAGAGTTCTACACAATTTAGATGTCAGGTGAGCTCTGAAGTTCTATCTAGACAGAACGACTGAACTCAGGGGCTCCTCATAATTCTTTGTTACATTCGGAGACCCGAAAAGGAATCTTGTCTCAAAGGCTACTTTCTTGCGATGGATTGCCTCCTGTATTTCAGAAGCTTATACCATTCAGGGCCTTCAACCTCCGAAGGGCATTGATGCCCATCTGATACGTGGCAAAGCGGCTGCTGTTGCCTTCCAAAAGTATGTCCCTTGGGAAACCATTGCCAAGGCACCTACATGGGCTTCACCATCAGCTTTTTGTAAACATTACTGCTTGGACCTGATCTCCAGGGCAGATGCCTAATTCGGCTAGGCTGTTCTTAAAAACCTATTTGAGTAAGGAGTTTCCATCCACCCGTATTACCTGTGAGGAGTGCTTGGGAATCTCCCACAAGTATGGAGGAAAGGGGACGGGACCTAGGAGTATAACAAAGTTACTCAACATAGTGACTACTTTAGTCCTAGTACATAGTCCCCTTTCCTCCATACGCACGCTCGCCGTCCCCTCTAATAAGGTTCCTCTATTATTGCTTAAATGGTCTCACACCTGGCGATAGAAAAGGACTGATGGGCGCGAGATGGAGCTCAGGAGGGAGGGGTTACGTCTGCGTGTGGTACACCACGTAAAATGAGAAGAAGGACAAAAGGACAAACATTTTCATTTTTTATGCTTTTTGACAAAAGTGCTCTGGTCCCATCCCGAAAGACGGAATGTCCCACACATATGGCAGAAAGGGGACTATGGACTAGGACTAAGGTAGTCACTATGGTGAGTAACTTTGTTATTAGCACACGTTAAGCTTGGCCTACCTTTCACTCTGCACTTGACCCCTGCCTAGTTCCCTTGTCAATGCAGTCATTATTTGTAGTTTCTTTGAACTTGCGAAAAACCTTCTGAGCCATTTCACTGCTTTATAAAAATGCTATTGGCACTTTGGACAGTATACTGGGGTTTTAATAGCTATAACCCACAGTCTAGAATGGTGGCAGGCGCACATTTAGTCATTGAGGATTTCTAGGTGAGTGGGCACTGTCGGTATACAATAGTGATATTATAATTCAATGTTTTTGATAATCGTGGAGCCTTCTTTGGTCCTGTTACCAGAATGGCCCCACTTGCACTGTGGAAATGTATGCTATCTAGCCATGGTGTCTGGGTCGGGATTTCATGTTTCACATATACTTTGCATGTGAGTTATACCATTTTGTTATATAAGTGGTTTTCATAATGCTTTTTCTGGATTCTGGATTCTTGAGATAGTTTTTCATGAAAAAGAAGTTTTTATTCTGGAGACACACGCATTCTTAGAATGACCAATGCATTTTGGTCCAGGGGACCATCTTCAAGGGACCAAGTTCTGCCTATGATTTTGTCACGTCTATGTAGGCTACATCTTCTTCTATTGGGCTCTAGGTTGGTAGGTTTTACTTAGGTCTACACAGAGTGCGATCCTGATGTTGAAGAACACCTGAACAAGCGTTGAAGAACACCAATATGGACATCAGGGAAAGAAACCAGATTGGGAGAACACCTTGAACATTCCAAGTCACAGAATAGATATCCAGGTCTAACAAGTAGATGGAGAGCACAATGGAAAAAACAAATACAATCAGAGAAAATCTGAGAAATTGAATTTCTTCAATGATATGATATGGCATTTATAACGTGCCTATACACAAGTGTTTCAAGGCGCAATGAGGCAAGGGAGGGGAATAAAGGAAGGACGGGCAGCGATCCTACTAGGCCAGGTGTCATTCAGATCGTGCAAGTGTGTGGGAAGGGGGCAGGGACAGTGCAGTACATGGTGCTTCATGAAGTGTTTTAGAAAGGAGTTGCATGGTGTTAGACGGGAAGTGGGGCGGTGGCCGCTGCATAGGGGGAGAGATATGCGGACAAGCAATCAGAAGGTTGGGATGGGTGTCCTGTAGGCAGCAACAATGTCAGTTACTTTGTTGATGTTGCCTCGAACAGTAATAGGTTGGTTTCAGTGGGATGGTGGGCGATGGTGGGCGCTGCGCTGTCCCCAACATGGGTTTCCAATTAGCACAGAGCAAAGTATCAAGTTTATGTATTAAATTTGTAAGCCAATGAAACGCTGAATTTTGTGTCGGTCAGCAGAATCTGATGTTATTGAGGGGAGGGCGGGTGTGTAGGGAAGGTACATTAATTGTTGTAAAAGTGTTTTGTCACCTCGCAAGAGGGAACACTGTGCTGTGTAGTCATGAGGGGTTCTTCTCGGTAGATAAAAAGACAGCGCAGTGTGGAATAGAGATACTGTGTTGTCTCAATGAGTGTGAGCCGGAACCGGTGTCTATATGTAAATAGGCGTGGTGATTTTGGTGAGTTAGTAGAGGAGTGCTTTGGGTAGGGAATGAGGTAGTGGGAGTAAGTGAGACTGTGTTGTGGGGTGGGCGATATGGGGTGGGTTGATTTATGTTTGTGTTTTGTGTTAAAATAGTGTATTTTTGAGACGTGTTCAAGTGAAGAAAATTGCAATTGAAATGTTTGCCAAATTTGGGGCCTAAATTGAGGAACATGGAAATAAACAACTCTGTTTGAGCAGAATCGGAGTCAGGCCTTGCACATTCTTACAAATCATACTATACCCGCAGGAGCGAATTCCTTAGTTTAACCACTTGACCTAAGAGAAATGCACTTACCCTAAGGTGATGGTGACAAAATATTTACCAGTGCTTGTTGTCAAATGGTAACTGTCGCCAAAAGCACACGTCATATTTGGTGCAATGCTGTCAAGCATGCACAGTGAAACTTGTATTTCCCACTCACTGCAAACTAAGTGTGTTTGCAGTAAATGAAAAATAAGTTTCTAACATCCCCATACTTGCCAGCTCGCTCAAATATCATGCAAATGCTACTCGCCCTTCAAAAAAAATACTTGCCAATGCTAGTGTGCCAGTAGATTTTGCAAGCCCTGGTCAGAGTGTAAAAAAGGGGGCGGATGAGGTTTGTTGGGATAATACAGACTCATTTGGAGCACCTGGGTACTAAATTTCCCCAATACAGAGACAAAATACTCAAATACCACTTTGAGTGGGTGCAGGATACGGGTGGTCAGTGCTTTACAACTTGGCCAGAAGATAGCGACATTGTTGAAAACATGTCCCCTTATTGATTGGCTAAGCATAAAGGAAAGAAACTACAGACTAGGCAGAACATCTTGGTCTTGTGGCAGATGTTCGAGGAAGAGAAAACTACTCAGACAAGGAGAAGGGTAAAAATAAAGAAGCTGCTATTGTACCATCAGCCCTGCATTTATATCGGCTCTACCCCTCCTCCAAACTATATCCAGCGGCAGATATACCAATACCCATTGAGTACCTCTAGTGAAGTACAAGTCGAGGGTACAACAAAGGGAACATCGGTAGTACCATGGTCTCATCAAGCACGAGTACTAAGAAAGGCGCCCCAATAGACACGGAGAGAAAGGCCCACCTAGCCGAGATAGAAAAGAATGCCCACAGACAAATAGAGGATGTATTAAAGGAGGCAGAGGTGGAACTAAAAAAGTGCCTCACAGCAACGAGGGGGAGAGGTGCCCCAAGGCGGTGCCTGATATGTGGACATAAGGTCAAATATTATTTAAATTAGACATGAAAAAGTGTCCAGATGAATAAGTCCCCTTTTAAGGAAGAACAGAAAGTTACATGCCCGATGGTGATGGGGTAGAGGAAGAGAGTGAGGGAGAGGAAGAGGCGGCAGAAGTGAGGGAATGGCGGTTCTGATACAGAGACACGAGTGAAGAACATGAGAGTGGGTGGAGAGAGAGAAAGGTTGAAGACAAGAGAAAGAGAAGTAAAGCTGAAGGAAGAGGGGCTGCAGCAATGAAAGGGATTAGTTGCAGAAACTCAGACATAGGATTGGGAGGATGGCGCTGGCAAGCACCATGAAGAGGGGAAGGCTGTCACAACCGCAGTCACGATTGCCCTTACTACAGAAGGGTTGAGGAGGACCCTAGTATGTGCCTCGGGAAAATATGGATAGGGAGAATTTGATGTATAGCTTTCCATACTTCTCTGCACTCGTGTATAGGCTCATTGTAAATGACCTATCAACTCAGTGGCAGGTAAATGGATTTATGCATTAGAAAAAGAAAAGGCAGATATGAGATATGAAGAGCTTATTCGCTGCCTTAAAGGGCGAGCATGCAGAAAAAATATGGGAACAAGTAGTATACAATGGAATAACACTAAGATGTATCCCCCTTTGATAACTGTTGAGCCCACGTGTGGAAAGTATTAAGGACTATGGGCCTCATTACGATACTTGCGCTCCCGGAATGAAGGGGGCCGGTACGGGACCGGCCCCTTTCATTACGGGAGCGCCGATTACAAGGTTCCCTTTGCGGGATCTGGACCAGACGTCTGGTAAATCCAGACATCTTTCCCGGGTCCCGCGAGGGAAAGAGGGCAGTAACAACAGGACACTTGTCTTGTGCCCGTTGGTACCTCCCTCCCCATTCCCATTGAGCCCGGGTCCCGCGAGGCGAAGAGGTAGGTAACAACGGGACACTTGTAATGTGCCCTTTGGTACCTCCCTCCCCATTCCCATTGAGCCCTATGGGGGCTCAAATGGGAATGAGGAATGGTTCCTACAAGGAGGAATTACCGGGTCCGCCTATGTCGGAATGACCCGGTTATTCCTCATTGCAGGAACCCGGTAATGGAGCCCGGTTTGGAGGCAGCCATGGAGCTTTAGCTCCATGGCTGCCTCCAAACTCGTAATGAGGCCCTATGTATCCAGATTCCTCAATTATGCGGGCTATTCTTGCACACACTATGAAAAGAGATGAGAACTCTGCACAATATATTCAACAGATACAGGGGATGTGAACATTAGAGACACGACAATGCTGGGATGCCAACATTCCTATCTTTTTTCACATATTAGATGGGGGACTTCCTGTAGAGGTACACAAAAAAAGTCCAGCAAAAGTGGTCAGGATAGAGACAAAATGGTGGTACAAGATACAGGCACACATAATACATTTTTGGAGGGGACGACAGGAGAAGGAGATGGATGTATCAGACAGTGCTGTGAAGGCCTAAGCTAAATTGGTACAGAACATGTTAGCAAAACTTAATTTAGAAGGAGCAGTCTTGACAAATGTCACACCAGGGCAAGAGGAGCCAGCCCCACAGGAAAGGGCAGCACCCATAATGCAGGTCCAGCAACCAGGGTATTATTTACAGGGTGGAGGGTATTCCCACAGGGGGTTTCTTCCACAGGCAGGATATTATTCACGGGGGGTATTGTCCACAAGGAGGGCCACAGGGGGGGATATTTTCCACCCACAGGATACTACCAGCAAGGGATGGGGTATCCTCCAAGAGGAAGGCCAGCATTTGAGGGACACTCTTTCATGTGTGGGAAAGTGGGACACTGGGCACATGAATGTAGCAACCAGGAGCAGCCTATGTATGGCTAGGGTGTACCCCCAGCATACCAGACACTAGTTGATCCCCCGCAGCAACACATGACACCAACTCAGCAGCAAATGCTGGCACCCCAGCTACAGATGCCAGGACCCATGCAAATGATTGTCGCACAAACTATCATTCAGCCGCAGCAAATACTGTGCTAGGCACACCAGATTCTTGTAACACTGTGTACCATAAATTGAATAGGCCTCACAATAACACACCACCACACAGGCTCACAATGGCATACTTTATATGAAGATTTTAGATCTGTTAGCAAAACCATACATTTCCATAAGCATTGGTTATAGACAAGAAAACAATATATGTCAAAAAATGTACACTGATAAACAGAAGAAAATTAAAAAAAACAGTTCAGACTTTCGCATTGGTGATGTCAAAGTACAAGCAAAATATAATGTTATTTGTGCAAGGTGTTGGAGAGAAGAAAACCAAAACATACAATTCTATACTGACAGTTTTCTTTGAGTTCTGAAAAAACTCTAACTGTCATGTATTGATAATGTGTGTAACACAGCATGAAACCCTTAGTTGCTTCCCCTGTTTACTGTTAAAATATTGTGGATGAAATTAGGAGACACTTTGGTAAGCACCTTTGTTGGTTGTGGAAGCAAATGCATTTTAGGTACAGCTCCAACTTCCATCTGCACATTTTCCTTTAGCTAAGGTCGGACTAGTATGGGATTTGAGGTAATGGACTCTCCTGCATAGCAGAAAAATCCCCATAAGCCATTTTGATTCAGGCAACTACCATCATCCCTGGGTACTATAGGAATAAAGGGTGTTATGTCTGTTGGGTCAGTCTGACCTGGCCAAATCACCCCTACAAGAGATTCCAGTTACTTTGGTCCCTATTAATACTCACTTTCCTTCACTTTAGACTCCTGTGAGCCCAGCCCTCTGACCTGTCTGCAGTTTGAGATCCACTGGCGCTGCTCTCTGTCGCACTGCCAGATGCACACAGATATCGTCTTTGCTGACAGTCCCCAGTTCAAGGCCCCATCGAGATTTGGCGCAAAGACTTATGCTTGAGGAGCACAGCTACCAAACGAGACAGCCTGGCTTTCTCAATCGACGCAAAAAGCAACTCGCTAATGCTTTCTGGTAAGTGTAAAGCACTGGATGGGGCTATCTGTACTCCTGCTCTCTAAATGGCAGGAGAGGCACAGAGGACCCCAGCCAAGATGCTCTATTGTTGATAGCAATGGACGAGCAATCAAGGCTTAGCTCTCATGGGATGATGAGGCTGGTTCTTAAGTACAGTTTAGTCCCCAAGCACCCACAAAGGAATGTCCACTCACTATCTTAGTGAAAGCACAGTCTTCATATAAATAAAGTTCACATTATGTACACAATCACAATCACACACTTTGTGCTCCAACAATTCTAAAATGGTAAATATATACAGTTCTTTATGATACCACGATTACTCTGATTCCATTAAAATGCATCAACTGTACTCAGTTCAAATAGCTTATGAATCAATACCGCAAAATATATCAACAATATAAAAATTAAAACAATAGGCAGATTACTGGCCCTGATACCTAGACACAGCTCTGTGTGAGGATCCCCCACCCAGACACAGAGCTGTGTGAGGATCCCCCCACCTGAGCAACCTTTAAATAAAGATAAAATACAAGCCCAGTCCATATATTGTTTCTGTGCGTCTTATTTCCTTCTATAAAAGTTCTACCACCCCAATGTACATGGAATAGCAGAGTTCGACGTCTGGTCATCGATGGATCCTTCTTGAGCGACTCCCTTTAAGGCAGGAGCCACAAATCATCGAGATCCCTTGGAGGAATGGTAAACAAAGGCATTGAGGTTACAATTTAGGTCCTGGCAGTGCTTGTCGATGATCAGTCGTGGACATCCTGCAAAGATGAGGCGTGCGGTACACCTTGACGACAATAGTTTGTTGCCACAAAGAGTTTCTTAAGAACTTTGGCCCGGCAAGGTGTCATGGGCACTAGCGTAGCTAGCACTTCCAAGTCACCTTCATATTCAATTCATGGCAAGAGGGGAAAACAGATAGGAGCACTGTGGGTGAGAGCATGGCGAGCAAGGATAGGGTTAATATCCATGTCATCCATTGGTACTCCCTACTCCCATAGAATATCATGAGACTTCCTGTTTCCACTAGCATGGATCCTTTTTGTGCCAACCCGGAACTAAGTTGAACACTCTAGTTTTCTGGCTTGGCTCTCTATAAAAGCCACGCCCAATGAGCAACCTATGCTTCGTGTGCTTTCTGTAGCTTCGAGCACACGCCTACCTGGTTCGTGAGACTTCTACAGCTTTCTTCAGCCCTTGTGACCGGCAGATCAGTCTTCTTCACTGCGTTCACCTCTCCTGAAAAGAGAAGAACAGAGACCTAAGCTGACAAGCGGTTTTCTACTCACCTTTTTTCAGCACCCCTCCAGAGTTTTCATGACTCCTTTTCCACTTGCGGACCGACAAGTCACTCCCGCTCATCTTCTCTGCAAGCTCATCTGGATTCTCCGTCTCCGAATGACTCTGGCAACCTGCAAAGAGAAAAAACAAAGGAAAAGCAGGTTAGGACTTAAAGACACTTTGTTGGCAAAGACCTTCATAGACAATACGAACCTGAACTCTTTCACACGCGCTAACCCAGTGAAGCAACTGGGATTCCAAGGACATATAGCACTTACCTTATTCCGAAAAGACCTCCTTTTGTGCACATCTGCTATTCCCGCAGTACAAAGGTTCCAGTGAAGTAACTGGCTTTGGAACACTCTGTGGGAGCTCCAGAACTTCACTATCCAAAATAAACGGTGGAGTTTACATTGCCGAACCAGTGCAGCAACCAGCAAAACCAGCACCAAGTCAGCGCAACAGCCTGCTGGTCTCGCACCGTAGCACCCCTGCAGAGGCAGGACAGAGAGCCCCCATCCCAAACAAAGAGGTGAGCCCCCAGGCACTATATTGCAGCACACAGAGGGGAGAGGGGGTTCCCTGGGTTTGGGTAGAGGGCAGGGCCGAGGTCAGCAAACTCCATCGCTCCTGCAGAGATTCAGGTGAGCGTGACAGAACACGAAGCCTACCCTAAAACACCTCCGCCTGAGCGATGAAGACCTCGGAGGTAGATCAGTTGTCACAGTTATTGGGGGAAATGCGGGCTGAGGTGCATGCAGCCTGTTCTGAGACAAGCGTCTTGAGGCGTGAACTGATAGTGAATAGGGACAAGACAGACGAGATTGCTCGCCAATTACTACAGACTCAAGCAGGATTAGCTCCATTGCCAGGGGGAGCCACGGCTATGCCAACGTCACCACCTCAACCCACAGCAGCACCAGTACAAGTAGTCCTTCCAGGCAACATACCACTGGCACCCCCGAAGAGGTTCTTAGGGGAGCCCAAAAGGTTCGGGACTTTCATGAACCAGTGTCGTCTACATTTCCTGTGCAAACCAGGGTTGTTCACCACTGACCAATCAAAAGTGACCTTTGTGCTGTCATACTTGGGGGACATGCCGCAGACTGGTCTGTACCGTTAGTCAATAGTGACGACCCTCTGCTCTGGAATTTTGCCGGTTTCTAGCGTGAGTTGGAAAAGCTCTTCGCTCGTAGCACACAAGGACAGGCCTTGGATGACAAATTGTTATCTCTTCGGCAAGGAAATCAGGATCGTTTGGCTTATGTAGCAACTCTTAATAGTCTGGTAGCCGAAACAAACTGGCCCGACGAAAAACGTACAACTCTATTTTACCGAGGTCTACGAGGGGAGCTCAAAGACGTCCTGGCACAAGTAGTCAACCCACCTGATGTGTGCGCCGAATACATTCTAGCAATTCAGCTTGATCACCGTTTACAAACCCGGAAGGCCGACCGCTCACTCTCTGAGAGCAGGGCGTTCTCCATGCGGCCCGAAGAGACGCCGGTTCGCCAGCCCATGGAAGCACATCCTGAACCCATGCAATTGGGTGGAGTTCGATGTCCACTCACCAAGGCAGAACGAGACAGAAGGTGGCAGGAGCAGTTATGCTTGTACTGTGGGCAATCCGGCCATTTTCTTCGTAATAGCCCAGTAAACCCCCCTCGAAAGACTGTTGGAGCCATGGACGGAGCAAAGGAAGCAACCGAGGCGGAAAACTCCAATGCCCGACAAACATAGAGGTCGGTTTGTCGAGCACAACTAAGAATCCCTTGACCTCCCACTTTACCATCCCCGTGACCATCGTGGACCAACCCCAGCCCTCCAGGTTACATGCACTTGAAGCATTTGTGGATAGCGGAGCCATTGGGAATTATTTGGACCTGGAGACGGCAGACAAAATCGGTTTACCAGTCTGTGCAAAGGAAGTTGTAGACAATGTCCCCGCTGTCGACAGAACTCAGATACTATCAGGCCCGGTTACCCGTTGTACTACAAAGGTCATTATGCTCTGTCAAGATGGACATAAGGAAGAAATCTCATTTGATCTGATTTCGGCCCCACAATTCCAGATGATCCTTGGCATACCTTGGCTTGAGAAACACAACTCGCTCATAGATTGGCATAGTAGGTCGTTAACCTTTCCCAGGGACTGCAGACACTGCTATGAGACAGGTCAGGCACCAGAATATCCGATATCTGCATCTCAGAAGGCGTTCGCAGTATTGGGAATATTAGGGGCCTTACCCAAAGAATACCAGGAGTTTCAAGACAAATTTGCCAAAGAACAAGCCAATACACTGCCCCTGCATCGTTCTAATGACTGCCAGATAGACCTGGTACCGGGGGCAAAGGTCCCATGCAGCCGCATATACGCCCTGACGGAAGGGGAAAACGCCCATCTAAAGACCTACTTGTACCAGTATCTCGCAAATGGTTTTATCCGCCCTTCCAAATCTCCCGCGGCTTCTCCCCTCTTCTTCGTCCCAAAGAAGGAAGGGGACCTAAGAACGTGCATCGATTATCGCACGTTAAACCAGGTCATGGTAAAGAACCGGTACCGGTTACTGCAAATACCTGTATTGCTTGACCAAATACGAGAAGCGCAAGTGTTTACGAAACTGGATGTTCGAGGGGCCTATCACCTGGTGCGCCTAAAGGAGGGTGATGAATGGAAGACCGCGTTCCGCACCAGGTACGGCCTCTACGAGTATCAGGTAATGCCGTTCAGCCTATGTAATGCGCCAGCCGCATTCCAACCCTTCATGAATGATGTCCTGCGAGAACTGTTAGACGTATGTGCCGTAGTTTACATAGATGACATCCTCATTTACTCGGCTTCCGTACAAGAACATGTAGCACATGTGCGGGCAGTTCTCCACAAGTTGCGCGAAAACCACCTATATGCCAAGCTTGAAAAATGCTCCTTACATGTCACCGAAGTCGAGTTTCTAGGATTTGTGTTGTCACCACAAGGGATCCGAATGGACAATAGAAAAGTAGATTCGATCCTCACTTGGCCATCACCCTCGTCTCTAAAGGGAGTACAGAGCTTTCTTGGTTTTGCGAATTTCTACCGACGTTTCATACCAGGATTTTCGCACATGGTGCATCCTATTACTACCCTTCTAAGCAAGCACTGAAGATTTGAATGGACTCCCGTGGCAGAATAGGCATTCCCTGCTCTAAAGAGTAGGTTTACATCAGCCCCCATATTACAACATCCACAACCAGACCTCCCTTACATTGTTGAAACCAATGCTTCAAGTGCAGCCATGGGAGCGGTCTTATCCCAACGGAATCCCGACACAGGTCATCTTCACCCCATGGCTTTCTGGTTGAAGAAGTTTTCTACAGCCAAACTGAATTACGCAGTCACCGATAAGGAACTGCTTGCGATTAAGGAGGCCCTCAAGGAATTGAGGCATTATTTACTTGTAGCCAAGCATACCATCACCATAATAACTGATCATCGAAATCTCCAGTACTTGCGCTCGGCTAAAGCACAATCATCCTATCAGAATATGATTTTGTGATCACTTACCGGCCCGGAGTAAAAAATGCGAAGGCAGATGCTTTATCACACATCGGCAAAGGGGAACAAGCTTACAGCATTCCTGATCCGGTGGACATCATCCCCGGTGACAAAATCCTGGGTCTGTATGGAGATGATTCTTCATGGGAAGCATTCAAGCAGAAGGTAAAGGATAGTCTGTCCGTCAGAGAATTACGAACATGGGAAAACTAGGGAGTTAACTTTTCCATCAAGAACGGACTACCGTATTACAGAGATCGTCTTTACCTTCCAACGCGTACCTTGCAGGAAGAAATACTCACTAACTACCATAATTTACTAATTGAAGGGCATCCAGGAGTGGCAAAGACTGCTGAAAAGATTAAAAGATCCTACTGGTGGCCAACTTGGCGACAAGACACCCATGACTTTGTCCACTCATGTGGAACATGTGCTCAAAACAAGACCTCAAGACAAAGACCCGCCGGCTTATTACAACCACTGGCGATACCACCCACACCCTGGCACAACGTCTCTATGGACTTTGTCACAGACCTACCTCCCAGTTCGGGATTTAACACCATCCTTGTGGTGGTAGATTTGTTCACCAAGATGGCCCATTTCATCACTTCAAAAGGCATTCCATCTGCTCAGGCCCTGGCTCGGGTATTTCTCAATAACATAGTGAAGTTACATGGGTTTCCGTCCATATGAGTCTCCGACAGGGGAAGCCAATTTGTGTCACGATTCTGGAAGCATTGTTGCTCGTTGGCCGGAATAGAAATCCAGTTGTCCACCAGTCACCATCCGCAAACAGACAGGCAAACAGAGCGCACAAATCAAACTCTGGAACAATACCTCCGTTGTTTATTACATCAGACGGAATACTCTTGGGAGGAAATCCTGTGGATAGCTGAATACGCATAAAATAATTCAGTACACGCCTCCACACGCATGATGCCCTTTTACACTCTTTATGGCCGCAACCCAAGAACTTCGACATATGACCCGCCAAAAGCCATCGAGATGCCAGCCATTAATACCTTACACGAAAACATCTCACAAGCAACCAAAGATGCAGTTGAACATCTCGAGGCAGCCAAGGCTACTCGAAAAAGGTATGCTGATCGGCACTGACGAGCGGCCCCAAATTACCAAGCAGGAGATTCGATATGGCTTGCATCTAAATATATAGCATTAAAAGGACCCAGAAAATTCCAACCCAAGTTCGTAGGCCCTTTCACAATTGAAAGCGTAGTTACTCCTGTTGCCATGAAGTTGACTCTACCACCACAAATGTGCATACACCCGGTTTTTCACGTTTCCTTGTTGAAACCTGTACACCCTAGGACTAGAACACTAACTCCACCAGCCCCCATAGAAATCAAAGGGGAGTAACCGGAGTACGAGGTAAAGCAAATACTGAATTCCAAGATAGTACGAAACACCCTGTATTACTTAGTGGATTGGAAGGGATATTGTAAGTGATTTCAATCCGACACTCCAACTAACTCAATGCCTAGTATGGGATGCCCAAGGGAAACCTGCATTTATAAATTTTGATGTCAAAAGTTTGTTTAATTCTCGATGATGTACCCTGATATAACGCCCCTCTCTTTGAATTCCCCCGGTCTCACTGAACCAAGAAATAGGTTTGTTTTGCAAATTAAAAGATTTATTTGAAGAGTTGAACAATACATAGATTACACTTTTATGAATATGAATAATATTTCAATATCACACTTATGAATATGAACAATGATCAGCAATGGGTAATATTACAATATCAACAATCTCTTTAATCAATTAGGAGAAGGAGTAGGAAGAATAATGTAGCAGAGAATACTTTGTATGGTTCAAGGAAATGCAATGATAGGAAAGAATGCAACACAGAAATAAGACTTGATATGACTTCAATCAAAAGACAATAGGATCACTCTTTTGCGTCTTATTCCTTCTATAAAAGTTCTACCACCCCAATGTACATCACTCTTTTGCCCGTTACTACTCACTCCCCCCAATATGCAATATGAAGATACGGAATGAGGGCACACAGGTATCAGGAATAACAATCAGCATTTGCAGTTTCAATCCCACTTCCACCCAGCAAGCTTAGAGAGAACAGGAATGCTCTTTTGAATGTGATTTGCAATGAATGGGAAAATGCTAAAAATGATTTTAATTCGCTAAATGGGATTCAGAACTAGTGAGATTGGCTTGGGATAGGTTCAGGTCAACACTAGCAATGATTATAGAATGATTAGCAGATGGAAAACGAAATTCAGAAGTTGAAATCAAGAAATAGCTACTTTTACATGTGGTGAAATTAAGCAAAACGCGAAATTGCAGCAACTTTTCTGCGTGCGGGAAACGCGATTACGGAAAAACTATGAGGAAATGGAATGTCATTTTAGGTTAATTTACAAGTTGAGGATGTTCGCTTCAAAATTACATTTAAATTTCGTTTCTAGGATGCATGCAGAGGTTTTTGAGAAGGTAGATTTTTCAGAAACAGAGTCAAGATTCCAAAATGAAAGATGCGCAACAGGACAACCACCGGAGCAGGGCGCCTTCCGCTCTGATTGCTGTGCGCCAGGACACTTGACTTTCTTCAGAAAATATCAGCGCACAGATGATTATCACTACAATTATCACAGACTATATAATGAGAAGAATTCAGGATGGACACAAGATTCTAGAATGCAGTTCTGGATAGGTTGAAATGGATTGAATAGGATTACTTTAAACTAAGAGGTTGGTTATGGACAGTTCTATACTAAATACTCACTCCTATGGCTTTGGAATGGAATGGGCCCATCAAAGGTCTGGTCAAGGGTTTGGCTGGGATTCTCTCGCCACAGGACAGGTCTCAGGCACTGGGTTCTGCTCTCAGCAAGACCCTCTGGTCTGCGCGTCCTCTTGGACTGCATCTGACGGGTTGGTTCTGGGTACAGCTCTGCTCTATGGGTCTGGATCTTGGTTCTAGCACAAGGTTCCTAGCTAGAACAGCAAAACAGCTCAGCCAGGCTGTTGGATTTTGTGGTGCCCCTTGGAAGTTTAGGGGTTAAAATCAGGTTTGTAAGGTTTTTAAAGGCCTGCTGAAAAGGGTTCAGCTTTTTGCATTAGGCCTTTGCTTCAGAGTTCTAGAGTCTGGTTCTGGAGTCTGGTTCTGGAGTCTGGTTCTTCCTTCAGGGTGCTCCACCAGGGGATCAGTTGATGAGTGAGAAAGTGTGTGTCTGTGGGTCCTCAACAGTCCCTATTTATCCATTTCCCAAAGTGGGTGGGGAGGCAGATTGTCTATTCCCAACCCTCTAAGGATCTGATAGGTCAGAGAATTCCCTGCCCCCTGATTTGAGTGGGAACAGTGTGTCATCATGTGTCAGAGTGATACTGCCATTTACAATCCAGGGAAGAACCTTCCCTTTGCTTTTTGCTTTTACTTAGAAAATCTATTTTTCCCAAAAACATATTTCCAATATGCACAACTTGTTAATATTACATATACACATCACAGATTAATTAAGGCACGTCTCTGTTCAAGTCCCATGTTCCTACGAGTTTTAGTTCACAAATGACAGTTTTTTCAAGCTTTTGGTGGGTTACACATTTTCGGATCTGTACAATTTTTTACAAATACATGCACATACTATCTGGTCATACTTCTGTAATTTTTCATGTTCCTAGCACAACCACAATAGTCGCAATATTAAAAACTTTTGTGGTTCAGTCTCAAAACATCGCACAGATTCCAGATTAGTTTTAAACTGTGAGCAAATTTTTCATTTTAATAATCTCTACATTTCATATTTTTGTCAGTTCGGTACAATATTTTAGAAGTATTTCCCTTAAACATATATTTAATCCAATGTCAAATCCACATTTTCAGTCTGGCCCCACCTCCAAAGCTTGGCTGAGTCAGAGAGTCACATGGCTTGTCTTCCTGCCAATGCCCCAAATTAGCATTTCCATTCAGCTCAAGGGAGCCCTTTGTCTGCACTCAGAGCAACAGGCCAGGGTGCCCCTCCCAGTTCCTTTTCACACCAGCCTGCCAGTTTCTTAGCAGAGCACAGGAGAACAGGTTCCTTTGTTTAGGGAGGAGGTGTGGAATATGTTTGAAGCCCAGTGTGGGAAACTTTAACTTTAAACACAATGGCCCTCATTACGAGTTCGGCGGTAACCATGCCGCTATTGGCGGCATGGCTGCCGCCGAAATCGCGTCGGGGTCCGGGTCCTCGGAATGAGGACTTACTGGGCCAATCTGAGTTCGGAAGGGCTGATAATTCCTCCCTCCAAGGACCCGGACACGGTCCTTCCCCATTCCTGGGTCCCGCGAGGTAAACTCGTAATGCAGCGGTACGGAGTGAACGGCGCCGGCACCTTTTACGGCATCGTTCACTCCGTACCGCCAGGGTCGTAATGAGGCCCAATGTCTGAAATTGTCTTATCCTAAAATATAACTTACATTTTTAACAAATACATCAAACAATTTCTTACTTCAAGCCTTTTTAGAATATAGTTTTGAATTGTATCCACCTCTTAGGCTTCTGATAGCAAGTCTTTCTTTGGCATAGTTTGAGTTCAATGTACAACTTTACACATGACAAGTTTTAAATCGCCGGCTTCTGACAGAGGTGAGTAACGGTACTACACCCATTTTTGACAGATTTCTTCCAGCTCAACCATCCTCAAAAGTGGACTTTGTTCAGATAAATTATACTTCTGTGGACATTGTATTTATATGGATTCTCGAAGTAGAATGATGTTCACCGCCCAACAAGGAGGTTGGATCTTTTTGGGTGGTTTGTGAGCCAAGATTTTTGCAACTTTGACAGCCCGGGAAAAACAGATTTTTAAAACAGCTCTGTGTTTCTTTTGCAATGATTTTGCTCTGTTGGCAGCCAAATGATGGGTTTTGGCAGTGGTCTCCTGTGTTACCACTGACATAGGCAAAAGTGGATGGCGGCCTATTTTTCAGATTTTTACTGCGCACTTTCTGGTGTTTTGTAGCGAGCAGCATGCTTTCCGGTGGCCATTCTGATGTTTCTGCTGCAAGCAATGCACAGTAATGTTGCAGGGCCTGGTTGAAACATCCAACAATATGGGCCCCAAGATAGGTCGTGGGAGCCAAGCGAGAACATTCATGCCCCTCGGTTACTACTCAAATACCATCGGAACAATCCCACTAAACCTGGTCCAGGAAGCACACCTTTGAGAGGGGACTGACATGGGCACTAGCGTAGCTAGCACTTCCAAGTCGGAGGAGCAGGAGCTCTTCTGAATCGGTCCCCACCCTGCAGGAGCAGCGGGGCCACTGAGGAGAAGCATCTCCTTGCCTTGATTACACTACGGTAAGCACTGCCATCCTGCGCAGTATTTTCAAAAAATGCATTTTCTGCATTCCATATTTGCACTCGACCGTTCCTTATTACCCTGCATAGAAAATCGTATGCCTAGAATCTCTAGGTATTAAGGAGCACCTCTTTGTTTATTTCTGCCTCATTCCGGAGCACGAGGAAGTGCCTCCATCCAACATGGCCGACCGTCGCTTCCCGAGTCTCATCTGCCCACACAGGCTCCCTGCACAAGCCAACGGCATCCGCTGATTGGCTATTGAGTATTCTTACTCCCCATTGGGCACCGGCAGGCGAAGCCGGCCCACGTTCACTAAGGCCCAAGCAACGAAGGCTGCTGCCTGTTTTACGCCTGTTCTATGCCGATCGTATGCCGATCCCAACTTAATGGGGTAACTCTACTCTCCTTCTCAGTGCGCCGATTCGCTGTCAGACTGCGCAGACTACGCACCGCACGCCAGACACCATAACCTGCATTGGAGTTGATGCTCCATCCTCCCTGTGTAAAGCATTGCCTTAGATTAGCATCACCACGTCACTTGATTGCCATCTGCTCATTCTCTTATTGCCCACCTACGAGGAGCACATGCCCTGTGCACTCACTGTCTGCTCATCCCATGTGCTCTCCAGTGGCACTAAACCTGTCCATTGCAACATCGTCTGCTACTAAAGTGAATTCACCGGCAGGTTATTACCTTGCTCTGTTTATTTAGCCTGTACTCACTGTCTGATTACGGTCTACCACATTCACAGTAATGTGCATCTGCTCATAATTGCATACTGTGTACCACCTTGCCTTGCTGCATACAGCTGCCTTACCTGATTATGCTATCCTTGACTTCTCATATCCCGTTTACACTGTATCCCACGATGTGCATTAAGCCACAGGGTCATTAACTAGCCACATACTATTATTGCTGTACCCTATGATCGCTATCAATGCATTTGTGTTGTGCCTTATGGTCGCTAACTGACCTCTGCAATTGTGTTGTGCCTTATGGTCGCTAACTGACCACTGCAATTGTGTTGTGCCTTATGGTCGCTAACTGACCACTGCATTTGTGTTGTGCCTTATGGTCGCTAACGGACCACTGCAATTGTGTTGTGCCTTATGGTCGCTAACGGACCACTGCAATTGTGTTGTGCCTTATGGTCGCCCCTCTGGCCACTATCAGACCACTTGCTCTTAGACCATACTAGGTCAACATGCCCCTCACCAATAGCCTAACTGCTATATACTCACCCTTGTACACTTTCAGTGTCCTACCCACTAGACTACTGCCTATCTTTCTCCTCCTTATACTGCACTCTGGTTGGACCGTATTTAACCATACCACCACCCCTGTCCGCCACTCTCAACTGCATCACACCACAACTATGCCATCCTTCGCTCACCACACCAACCCTTACCTTAAGAATCCAGCCCTCTGGATCCAACACTTCGCTACTAGACCTTTACCAAACATACCCTGCTCCATCACCTTGAGAAATGCTAGACTTGGCGCACGACTCACCCACGCTTCCCATCACTCTGCGCATCGTAGCAAACCCCCCCAGACCCCCACACCACCCACACTCACGCCTAATCCTCCACCATCCCTTTCCAACTCCTCTAACTTGAGCAATATCAAAGGTGCGCTTATCAATGCCAGATCACTCTCGGCTCACGCCCTTGAAGTAGCGGACCTCATCCTCAACATCGACCTTGACTTTATAGCAATCACCGAAACCTGGCTCCATCTGGCCTCAGGTCCTCTTCTCTCCCTCGCCATCCCTCCAGGCTATAACATTATTAGACATGATCGTAATTCCAATCCATCCAAAGGTGGTGGCATTGCCATCATCCATAAAAATGCTTTAAACTTTCACCTCTCGGCCACACACCACTTTTCCACTCTGGAAGCACTGACAGCCAAACTGGCTATTACCCCTAACCACTCTATCACCTTCCATCTACTCTACCGGCCACCCGGCTCGCTCTCCACCTTCGCAGAGGACCTCTCCAACATCTTCACTCTGAACACCAAAACCAATTCCCAGTTCACAATATTGGGGGATTTCAACCTAGGTCTTTCTGACCCCAAGGACACTGCTGCCATGACTATTGACAATATCCTTACGAATGCTGGATTCACACAGTTCATAAACCAACCCATCCATGACAAGGGTAGAACCCTTGATTGGCTAGCCGCCCATAACTGTCCCATCAACATCACCTCTAACCAACAGTGCTCATGGACTGACCACAACCTAATTACATTCAACATCGAGTCCAAACCTGTCAGCCATTCAAGCATCGCACCTTCTACGGCCACCCGTAATAAACGTGATATATCCTGCGACAGACTTCTCCCTCTCCTCCTTCCAGCTCTCAATGACCAGGCTCTTTCATGCTCTGACCCTACGGCCTTGGTCGACGGCTTTAATCGGGCTATGCTTAAAGCCCTAGATACCATCGCACCCTCTAAACTGAGAAAATCCAAACCTCGAGCCCACCTGAACTCCTGGTTCACACCCCAGCTTAGAACTTTACGCAAAGAAAAACGAATTGCGGAATCTCACTGGAAAAGTAACCACTCTCCAGCCAACAAATCATGTCTACTCCTGGCCACCCTTAACTACAAGGAAGCCATACTCCAGGCAAAAAAAGACGCATACAATAAACGTATCGAACAAGCCAAATCCAACACCAAAGATCTGTTTAAAATCCTAAAAGAACTTGAAACTCCCGTTACTACACCTGACACCTGCACCAAAGATAGCACCTGGTGCTCCAAAATCCAAGAGGCTCTCTTAGGCAAAATTGCCACTCTCCAAATTAAAATTAATAACAAACAAACTAGCCTCCAATCCAACCCTCTACCGATCCTTATACCCACCATAAACTACTCCATCCCTGACTCTCTGACTCCTTTTAGCTTCTCTCCACTTTCATTCCTGAAGTGGAAAAGATCATTGCTAGCCTTAAACCTTCCAACTGCCATGGTGACCTTTGTCCTGCGCCTATTATTAAGGAAGCAGCGCACGACCTAGCACCCTTCATCACTACGCTCATCAACTCCTCCTTTAGCTCTGGGATTGTTCCGGACAACCTGAAGGATGCGTGGGTCATCCCGCTCCTGAAAAAACCTACTTTGGATCCCAGCATACCTACAAACTATAGGCCAATCACCACTGTCCCATTTCTACTAAAAATCCTTGACCGTGCGGCGTACCTACAAATTCAAGAATACCTTGAATCAAACAAACTTCTGGGACTCAGGCAATCAGGGTTTCGGCCACGCCACGGCACTGAAACTGCCCTTATCGATTTAAAAACGCAGATCGAAGATCTCAAAGACAAAGGCAAACTTGCGCTATTACTTCTCCTGGACCTCTCGGCTGCTTTTGATCTTTTTAATCATAAAATTCTTTGTCACCACCTCAAATCAGCTGTTCACTTCTCAGACAAAGCCTCTACTTGGATCAGTTCCTTCCTCAATAATAGAACAATGCGTGTGTTCTCTCCACTAGCAGCCGCCCCAACTGCTCCGGGCTCCTGTGGCGTGCCTCAAGGGTCCTGTGTCTCGTACACGTTATATAACGTGTTCACCAAACCCCTTTTTGATACTCTGGACCATCTGGGTGTCACGTATACCAATTACGCGGACGACAACCAGATACTAATCCCTATCACAGGTGACTACACTACTGATTCCCTCGCCATCAACGCCATCTACCAGGTTATCCAAGCTTGGATGGCTCAACACGGACTGTGTCTAAATGATGAAAAGACAGAGCTCCTCATTCTTGGCTCACCACAAAAACTCACTAAACTCGACCCTGCTTTTAAGTCCTTCACCATTGATGGGAATACCATCCTTACTGCTAAGGACATGAAAACCTTAGGGATTTACATTGACTCGACCTTATCCTTGACTAGACAAACTAACTCAGTCTCATCAGCAGCAGCTTATACCTGTAAGCTTATTACTGCATGTCGCCCGTTCCTTTCTACAGCTAACTGTGTGACCTTGGCCAGGACCCTTGTACTGTCCAAGGTCGACTACTGTAATGCCCTTTACCTGGGTACCAATCGCTGTAACTTAAATAAGTTACAAATTGTCCAAAACAATGCGATTAGAGCGGCCCTCAACATTCCCAGGCGCCAGCACATATCTGACACTAGGCGTAACCTTCACTGGCTCTCTATCCCAGACCGCATTTCCTTGAAGTCCTTGGCTCTCACCCATAAATGCCTTCACAACCAAGAACCCTGTTACTTGACGAACAGATTTGCCCTACATAGTTCCACTAGACCTCGCAAATCGGCCCAAGCCAACTGCCTTGTCATCCCACGATTCAATCTCCAAAGATCAGGTGGAACCAGCTTCCCTATCTTGGCAGCCAAACTTTGCAACTCACTCCCTAATGAGCTGAGAGCAGAACCCTCCTTCCTGAAATTCAAACACCTTACCAAAGCCTGGGTGTCCTCCCAAGACATCTAACACTGCTCACTGCCCTATTTGTACTCTGACCTACCTTTGTTTTTGCATTCTGCTTAGCTTCTTACTGCTACTCTCCTGATTGCAAAATCTTGTAACTCTACTGTAAAAACATTGTTAAACTGCCATGTTATGCACTTATCATGTTGTATCCAAGTTATGCGCCCGGTTGCCCCTGGGCCTGGTGCGCTATATAAATAAATAAATAAATAAATAAATACAAATACAAGTCACCTTCATATTCAATTCATGGCAAGAGGGGAAAACAGATAGGAGCACTGTGGGTGAGAGCATGGCGAGCAAGGATAGGGTTAATATCCATTTCATCCATTGGTACTCCCTACTCCCATAGAATAACATAAGACTTCCTGTTTCCACTAGTATGGATCCTTTTTGTGCCAACCCGGAACTAAGTTGAACACGCTAGTCTTCGGGCGTGGCTCTCTATAAAAGCCACCCCCAATGAGCAACCCATGCTTTGTGTGCTTTCTGTAGCTTCGAGCACACGCTTACCTGGTTCCTGAAACTTCTACAGCTTTCTTCAGCCCTTGTGACCAGCAGATCAGTCTTCTTCACTGCGATCACCTCTCCTGAAAAGAGAAGAACAGAGACCTAAGCCGACAAGCGGTTTTCTACTCACTTTTTTTCAGTGCCCCTCCGGAGATTTTGCGACTCCTTTTCCACTTGCGGACCGGCAAGTCACTCCCTCTCATCTTCTCTGCAAGCTCCTCCGGATTTTCCGTCCCCGAGTGACTCCGGCAACCTGCAAAGAGAAAAAACAAAGGAAAAGCAGGTTAGGACTTAAAGTGTTAGGACACTTTGTTGGCAAAGACCTTCATAGACAATACGAACCTGAACTCTTTCACACGCGCTAACCCAGTGAAGCAACTGGGATTCCAAGGACATATAGCACTTACCTTATTCCGAAAAGGACTCCTTTTGTGCACATCTGCTATTACTGCAGTACGAAGGTTCCAGTGAGGTAACTGGTCTTGGAACACTCTTTGGGAGCTCCAGAACTCCACTATCCAAAATAAACGGTGGAGTTTACATCGCCGAACCAGCGCAGCAACCAGCAAAACAAGCACCAAGTCAGCGCAACAGCCTGCTGGTCCCGCACCGTAGCGCCCCTGCAGAGGCAGGACAGAGAGCCCCCATCCCAAACAAAGAGGTGAGCCCCCAGACACTATATTGCAGCACACAGAGGGGAGAGGGGGTTCCCTGGGTTTGGGTAGCACCACTCACTAACCCGCCATTCTCCTTCCAGGTTAAACTCCCAAGATTCCGGGTGAGAAGAGGGCAGGGCCGAGGTTGGCAAACTCCATCGCTCCTGCAGAGATTCTGGTGAGCGTGACACAAGGGCATCGGGTCATCTGTGTCTTTGTGGTCTTCGGGTGGCGGGAAACCCACTGGCATGTTCTGCTCACGTGTCGGCGGCCTTGACTTTCTCAGGTGGGACAAAGCGGTGATCGGTGCTGAACGAGGGAGTCCTTCGTTCAAAGTGTTGTTAGGCAATGGAGCATTGCGCCTCCAGTCAGCGACGACGGTCGTCGACGTTGGTGAACTTTAATGTCCGAGCGCTCCTCTTCGTGATTCCGCAGCGGTCCCCGTCTTCGGTTGGCAGCCTTTCGAGGGTCTGACTTCCAGGGAGCTTTGGCAAAGATCAGCTGGTGCACAATGGTCCCTCGTAGCTCAGGAAGAGGTCTCCTAGCCAGGTCCTCACTTGGATCAGTTCCTTGAAGGCACAACAGGTTTCAGATTGGAAAAGGACAGCAGCAGCAGTTCTTTGTCTTCCAGTGGGCTTCAAGATTAAGCATCAAGTATCAACTTCAGGTTCTGAACAATTTCCATCAGTGAGAGGCTCCCATATATATTGTAGATCTCTCATTCACTCTGCCGGGTCACACTCAGGCAACCAATCATTCAGAAGGGCATTCACGCAGGCAGGCAGCCAATCAGGCTCACAGTGCGTTCAGGTCATTCTTCTCCATCCAGACACTCACAACACAGAATGTGGATTCGGACAATCACTCCACACTGCATTCATACTAGTTTCGGGCAGAGCTGTCTCACTCTTTGGGTCACACACCAGACACTAGACAACCATAGCATGAAATGCGTATTCGTCACGCACTCCATTCACCCAGGGCATACCCACAACATACATTAATCGGAAAGGCTCCAGCCAGTCTGGTCTGGGCTTCCCCACAATACCATATATGTATTTTCCACCCAACAGACAGTCAGGGGGAAGGGACAGAGTCAGGGCTTCCCAGGACTTCAGGAAAAACAAGGTATCAGTCGATGGAAAGCAAGAGGCCACGAGGGCCATCTTGTGTCCATCATGAATCCACTGATTACAATGACAGGGCCTGGGTATCCCAAAATGGAGGCTACTCGGAGCACATTTCAATTCAGCACAGAGCTGCCACCAGCCCATACCCTGCTCTGTGGGCCACACAGAGGTGCCCAAAAACATACACTAGGAGTACAGGGTCATACTCCTACCCATGGGTGCCATGAGAGTATCCCAAGGGTCTGTTCACCAAACCAGAAAGAGGAAGAGCTGCACCGCCAGGAGTCCCACATGAACTCCTGCGCGGAAAACAAGACAGAACACACATGATAAGGCAATAATGGCCAAGGATTCGGAGGCCCTGTACCTTCAATGCATTTCCAGCATCACAGTAAGCACCAGATCTCTTTCAAAATTTTGAAACCAATAGCCCCAGGAATTTCTTGAAGTCAGAGCTTGTTAAATCTCAGCCTATTTTTAAAGTCTCAGCCAGACAAAACCCAGACACGGATTTGGTAAAACCTGGTCCACAAGCCATTCAGCCCACCTATCTGGCGATGTCACCTCCTTCAAACTCCAGCCCCTTTCTTGTGCCAATCCCAATTGTAACACATGACAGAGCTTTCAAGCATCTTACATTACTTCCTACACCCATCTTGTGTAATTTTCCAAGTGACCTTTGTGCACCATTCGGCACATCACCAGATAATGTAACATCCTCTTTTCTGCTCAGAACAATGAGAATTTCACAAACTCTAATCTTCAATGCCTCTTTTATGCATCCTACAGCTCTGAATGTTGCCTACCAAGGCAGTATTCACTCTTCGCTGGAGAGCTGAAACCGACAAGCCACAGCCAGTGTATTTGTTCATACACCTGTCATAATGTTTGAATGTTAAAGCATGTGCCCACAAAATCTAACCCCTACATCAGCTGTTGGTTTACACTTACCCCCATTGCAGTTCCTAATGCTACAGCCAACCCTGTTAGTAATCCATGTTAGTGATTTATGTTAGTAACCAATGTAATACACTTCAGAGTACATAGCATGTGCTGCACTAATTAGTATATGTTCAAATTATAAGCGCAAAACCTCCCTACAGGTCAGCTCACAGAGGGCGCTGGCATTCCCAGTCCGTTCTGTAACTGCAGACCCTAAAGAGGAACCAGAGGTGTCGGTGAAGATAGGTCATAAAGATTTTTCCTTTTTGGTCAAGATGGCGTCAAACCAATACTGCTTTTCCCTGTTGGACAAAGTAATGGACACACAGGGATTCTCTGGGGCTGCAGTAATGTTTCCTTTAACTGGAGATGTGCCTCTTACCATATTCACCCAACAGATGGTAGCACCTTTGTTGTATTCCAGGGACACACTGATAAACATATTGGGCAGAGACATCATGTGTAAATTAAACGTGACCATTTCATTCTCTGAGAAAGGAATTGTTTGCTCCACACCAGTCCTGTATTTGTAAAGAGGGACTATTTTACATATATCATCTGACAAAATTCTCCATAGAAGAGTAGATGCCATGCAGGAATAAACACATTTTAATTAAACCCCCACGGCAGAAAGAAATCGATTCTGAATGCCCTGCAAGCTGAACCAGTTGAAAGTAGGCAAATATGCACTAAATAATCTTGCAATACACAAATTAAAAAATACACAGTCCATAGTGATGACCCGCAGTGTCTGGAAACGTAAGACAAACAAGACAAAATTTAGAAGGTCTTCCTTCGGACCCCCACAATCCGGACAGGGCACAATCTGCTGCTGTCCCACCATCTCTGTGTAATGTCCCTCAGCACAAGCAGGTTCTGGCTCTAATAAATGCCCATCGGTCGGTCTGTTTATCAATTTGCGACAAGTATGGTTGAATAATGTCTAATTTTGAAATGGATAAATGGAGGCTGTTAGATTACAGTGCAAGGCCAATGGATTCGTGTTTTGTTGTGATAAGCGAGCGGAAAGCCCTGTTGTGCACACTCCTCTCTGCTAATGTCAAGTTTTGGGCTGGGCATTGTAGAGACGTGGCATTGACCATAGACACACATTCAGATATATGTTTTAACCATTGTTGTTTTTTGCCAATGGGGGCCCTGCAGCAGAGATCTAATAATATCATTTGAGTGGCTCTCAGATTTGACCAAATCCCCATCCAATGCAAAAAGGGTTCTTTGTATCAATTGCCGCCTATGTGGGTGATACCCAGTTCAATGTGCACAGCATAGTTAGGGGCTGAACTAGGGAGGCCAAAAAATTTTTCCGAAAATAATTCTCTGTGACTTCAATAGCCATTGCATTTTCAGTCCCCCACAAGGTAGCTACATAGTAGATAACAGCCTTTGTTTCTGCACGATACACTTCCATAATGGGACTTGGTGGTTTTTGGTGCACATTTGCAAAAATCCTGCGATACCCCCAATGCCTGTTTCATTTTTGTACTTTGTCTCTGAACATGGGCCATCCCCCTCCAGTTGTCTGAAAAACAGATGCCTAAATAATCGAACTTTCTTACCCTGGTGACAACAGACCCATTGCTCAACATAGGGTGCATTTTAACTGTTATCCCTCTCCCAGCACTGAATGCCATTGCTGTGAATTTGCTCATATTTACAGTGAGTTTCTGCATTGTCATAAAGTCAGTGTAAGCATTAATCAGCTTTTGTATGGCTATTGGTGTCCGTGCAATAAGCACAGTGTCATCAGCATATGCAAGCAAGGGGAATGCTTTTTTGCCGACCCACAGGAAGTCTGCTTTTGTATTCACTGGTGGCCTAAACAGGCCATTTATGTAGAGAATGAATAGGACTGGCACTAGCACACAGCCCTGACGAACCCCTGTGGCAACCACAAAATAATCAGTGCATTCACCCTGTTCCCCAAAGTGGACACAGGCAAGGTTGTCTTCATGGAGCAATTGAAGGATCCGCAACAGCTCTGGTGGACAGCTCATGGACCTGAGCACCCGTCAGAGAGAAGATCTGTCCACCTTATCAAATGCTATGCTCATATCCAAGAAAGCTCCCCCTACCATAGACAAAGGAAGCACCTACCAGAGAGAGGTACAAGGCATGGTCCCGGGTGCCCAAGCAAGGTCTGAAGCCATATTGCTCCTCTGAGAGAACCTGGCTGGTTGAGATCCAGTCTTCGACGTGCTGCAGAATGACCCGGCCAAAAACCTTGAAGCAGGGGTCCTGTAAGAGGACTTCCAGGATCACCCTTTTTAAAGATAGGTTGAATAATGGCTTTTTTCCAGGACTGCAGATAGGCACCTGTGGCCAAATAAGGATTAAAGCAGGTTCCCAACACAGGAACCGAAAGGTTCATCCCACCCTTTTATAAGTCAGCAGGGAATGCATCCGGTCCCGAGGACTGATTACGTGCCTGTTAGGTGACTGGCTTTTCCACCTCCTTCAGAGCTAGCTGTAATGCTGACCAACGCTCCCCATACCATAGCCAAAGGCCTGTCCACTATATATAGTAGAGAAATGATTGAGCCAAGATGTGGCTGCAACATGATATTCCCTGTGGGTCTTGACTCGTTTGTATTGGGGGCCTGCCGCTACGAACTTCCAACATTTCTTGGAGTGCCTTGCAGAGACAGTATCAGTAGGTCCCCCCATGCTTCATTTTCCAGTTGGGCTTTTCGGAATTATACCAACCCTTTATAATCAGCCCTTACTTTGATAATGACTCCCCTAGATCTTTTCACATCTCTCAAAGTCCTTTATGGGTTGTTCTGTGCAGCCCTGCATTCCCCATCAAACCAGCCTACCAGCCTTCTGTCTCTTTGCTTGAACCCATACTGAAAACAGTCTTTCATGGCCTTCCAGCGATCCTTTGACCAGGTAATAATCTGATCAGAGGAAGCTTCTTCACCTAGAATGCACAGAAGTTCACGTAAGTTCAATGATACAACTTTGCATTGGATTACTATAGGGTCACACCTTGCCCATTTTGTTAGTTGTTTACAGTGTTTCTTTATTGAACATTGACCCAGTTAATGGGGAGACGACCCACTGTTTCAAGACCAATTCAAGCTAGGAAGTGGTCACTGTAAATGTCATGCACAACTCTGAAATCCACTATGAGGTTCCAGCTTTGAAAGTGCATGAGGACATAGTCAATGGTCGAGGAGCCATTAGTATTAATAAATGTGAAATTGCCTGGTACATCTGAGTGAATGTGTCTGGTAAGTGAACGCATTCCCTGTTCAACTAACCTTGTGACCAGTTGCAGGCCCCTGGGGTAGACCCGTTCATCCCTCATCTGCGGGGGCTTGATCCCATAAACATGCTCCATGACAGGATCAGCAGGGTCAAGTGGGATCACATTTCCTAGTTTAACATTAAAGTCCCCTCCCAGTACCAACACTGTTCGATCCTCCAGGTGATTCAAAATTTAGCCATCCGACATGTTTTTAAGTGCCCAGAGACATTTAACATCCGAGACATGAGGACTGTTGTAAAAGTTCCAGAGTTTTTCCTGGATCTGATGTCACAGAGATGTTGCATACAGGTGTTGGGAGTGTCCCTTACCCTGAACTGATGATTTAAAGATAACTTCAGAAGGATTGATAGGCCCCATAGCAATGACCTCTATTATTCTAGCGTGCCGGGATTGAGTAACACACAAACCCACCCATCAGCACGGGTTCCATTGCACAGGTTTCCTGCAATAGAATAAGGTCATGTTGTTTCATGTGGGCCACAACATCCATTCTTGCCAGTTTAGCAGTGGACCTGCTATGTTCTTAATGAGCAGCATGACTACATTCCTTGCGGGTTTACTGATCGCTTTGTAGCTCGCAGGGTGGGTACAACTGATGTGGGTTAGGGATCCCTCACTGGGTACTCGTAGTCAGTCAAGTTCTTCTACTCCTGGCAATGACTCAAATTGATTTGATGTAATTATTGCACTACACACCTTCCAAGCCGCCCTCCCCTTTATATATCCACTCCAGGCCGGCACCCCCTATTTGCCTGCCTCTCAACCGTCTCCCAGTTTTACCATTGTATATCCAACATGCGTTGGACCATATTTACGGGGGCACTATGTGGTGGGTAAATAAACCTCAGAGAGACTAATTTATTTGCCCTGCCGGAGTAGGGTCCATTATGCCCGCTATGATCCAAAGCAGACACCAAGTTATATAATACGGCTAGTGTTGCCGCTGTCACAATAACGCACTATCCCTCCCCAACTTCAACAGTTTCACTGACCCAGAATGCTCTTCTAGCAATCAAAATATCACGTGGGTTAATTTATATACCGGGTAGGCCAGTGGTAATCCAGTGAGTTGTTTTATTCATTAAGGAAGCAGTTGACTCCTCCCCTCCTGCTAGTAGGACTGGACCCCAGTAATGACTCCATCCAAAGAGGCTGCTTTGGGCGGGAGGTCAATGGTTGCCTGGTTTCCCTGCAATCTTACCTGATCTGTGGCTGATGGCTGTGTTCTTGCAATATTGATTATATGAGGGTTTATTGCCTTTCTCAGTGACCTTCCAGGGCTAGGTACTGAGGCGGGCATAGGATCTGCTGCCTCTGGATGCAAAGGACTGCCCTGCATTCTAGCATGCACCTCGATGACCATGCCCCTGCCCAACCCCCTACCGGTGCCCGATGTGCTACCTACGGCCCCCTGCTTGAGTTCCACGAGGCCATTTTTAATCCCCCTTATACGGTCATCTAAAATGTGAGGTATTAAGAGAGTGCTTAATCTGGGAGATACTATCTAGTCCTGGAGCCAATTTCCTGTTGAGGACCTATTCTAGGGTTTTGAAGTCACTCGATACTGAGTCCAGTCTATCCTCCCCACGTGGATGCAGAAAACCACTGCTCTCAGTGTCCACCTGTGTAGTAACCACATTGCTCTCCCTACCATGTGCCATATCAGACGTAGGCAGATCTGGTAGCAGTTTTGCACACATCGGGCTGGTTAATACCATATTCATTGTGCATGGAGTTGTGTCTCAAGTTGGCCCGCCATGTCCCCTGTATGATTGGATGCTTCTTTGATGGCCCTTTCAGTATTGAGGGTAAGCGCCTCGATTCTCTGTTTTAAGTATTCATTTAGCGTTAGTTGTTGGGCAATAGTACCTCTCCGAACTTTGACACCTGTGGACCAATTTTGTCCCTGCTTTCTTTTTTTGTTGTGCAGGCAGCTGGGCTCTGGCCTTACGTTTGGCCATAGTGGCTGACAGTGAGGTGGCCAATCAATTTGTAATATTTTACAATAAACACCCAATTGTACCAAATAATACAACCATATGCAAACAAGCAGTTTGTGGAATATGTTCAAAGTGTGCTGGAATAAACAGTAGAACTAGAAATCAGATTAAACAGGCACTGACAGAAACAATTAGACAACTATGGACTGTGAGCTGAAAAATACACTTACAATCAACAGAAACAGGCTTGACAGCCAAAATGACAGTGCAAATGTAAGCTATAATTCCAGCTAAACTTTCCAAATGTCAAAAATAAAAAAAATTCTGATTACATTTGCAGAGGATTGGCAAGGTCACTCTCCAGGATAAAATCGTAAAATGTAACCTCACACAGGAGAGCCCCCTTCCATGTGATCAGATCCTGTGTTTTTTCCTTTATACTGAAAATAAGTTCATTTTAAGTCCAATTAAAAATAGTATCCAATATTAATAAAGAATAAAAAAGAGACTTAACACTCCCAATGGTGTGAGATACAAGGAGAGACAATCAGAAGGAGGGCAGCAACAATGTCATGACTTTGCTGATGTTCCCTCGCCCAGTAATTGGTTGGTTTCAGTGGGATGCTGGTACCTGTATGGTTTCCAGCATGGGTGTCGAATTAGCATCGAGCAAAGTATAAAGTTTGTGAATTGAATATGTAAGACAATGAAGCATGAACGTTTTTACCAGACAGCAGATTCTAATGTCATTGGGGACGGGGATGTAATGTCATGATGTCATTTAGGGGTGTAGTGCTTTGGGTTCCAACATTTGTGTAGTCCAATCCTAAAGGGTAATGTATAGGGTTCTATAGGGGTATATAAACAGGTAGCCAATTAACATGTTATGTGTTTTTACGCTTAAAACTGTAAGAAATGTTAATGAGTGATTCAAATGTTATAAAACTGTAACCCGCGCTAGGCGGGCTTGAGAACAGTTTGTTTTCCAGTTCAGTTCTACAGAGCTGTCTGCTTTTCTCCCAGCGTACTGAGCAAAATAGCTGTGCTCTTTCCTGCTCCTTTTTCTGGATTAATTGTGTATTTTTCTTGGATTACCACTACACTTGCATTCTTTATTTAACAGCTATTGGAGCTCACAAGAATTCAAACATTCACATTATTTTGCTACAGACAGAGGTTGTTAAAAGTTCCTTCGAAAGGAATGGTGTGTTCCCATTATATACGCTGAAAACAAAGTTTACAAAAAAGTTGCTTGGATAGTTTGCTTCACTGACCAATCAAAAAACCTCATCCTGTACAGGCAGGAAAGCTCTTACTGCCTTTATTCTATAAACTCTTATCAGACACATTCAGCACCTCATTACAGTGGAGGAGTCAGCAGTGACTCTTAGTAACATATGATTTAAGATTTTATTCTTGTAGATGTAAACACCAGGAAAGGTGAGACACCCCAGAATTTAAACAATCACTAACCCACCTTATTCCTCTTTTAACAGAACGCCCATTATCCTATTGCCTCAGCTGGCTCTGTCAATGTCCACAAATCAAACCCTTGCATGCATGTGAAAGTAAGAGTACTATTTTTATTCCCCTTCAAATACTCACTACTTTGCTCACCCTTAAGTGATCGCTGTGCTGTACTACAGGACATGAAATATGGGGACTGATCGCCATCTGGTGTTCATCGCTAATACCATTACTCTGAAGATTGAATATTAAAAGCTTTCCATTTCCTTTCCTCCTTCTTCCTTTCTTGTTGCCCTTACATTTCTTCCTTCCCTTCCTTCTATCCATCTTTCTTCCTTGGCTACTTCCTTCATTTCTTTCTACCTTTCCTTCTTGCTTTCTTCATGCCCTTCTTCCTTTCTTCATTTTCATTCTTGGTGTAAGCCTTCATTTCTGTCTTCCCTTCTTTTTTCATCCTTTCTTCCATAGAAGACCTTCAAAGACGCCAATTCCCCCTGGTTCTGCCAATTCCCCCAGTTCAGGATGCCCTGTCCATAACATAGGCCGGGTGCCACTTTGCCATTTTAATATTTAAGTAGGGGAATTAAGTAGAAATGGCAACACTTTGTTTTAATATGCTTGATATGACCACCAAACAAATATTGTTGGCTTCAATAAGACGCGTAAAGTGCTTACATTAGGTCTGTTTGTAACGGTTTATTGAGAAGCCACCATCAACACTGGGAGTTCCTTCCCTCCCCACTCAAGGTGGGATGCAACAAACTGTTTAATTGATTCTTTTATTCAGCCCTACTTCAGACACATAGACACATACCATGCCCCTTGTATCCCTCACCATGAGCTAGCAATGAGCCAAGAACCAGTCTGGTGTACAGGAAATATATTTGTATTTATTTAAATTAAAAGTAATAGAAATCACACCAATACACATGCTAGCTTCTTTGTGTCTCTCCATTAACTTCTTGTTACACAAATCAATTATACAAATTAGTTAAGAAAACACAAATCACAATTCTTAACTTTCTACAAATTTCACTTGAAGAAATAATTAAATTGATCCATAAACAAAACAATTATAAATGTAATGCTGTGCACGTTTGATTTTCCTACGGGCATAAAAGGCTAGCATTAGGGTTTCAAGATTGGTACAAATACATATGGCAATTATGATTTCACCCACACCTTTGGTTAAAAATAAACACAGTGTGATTTAGCAGTTTGTTTTTCAGACCACGCCTACTTTGGTCTGTATTGGGTAAGTCGGACAGAAAAAGGTCACTGATTTCCACTGAAAGGCCTGTGTTGGAGGAAAGTTGGACAAAAAGATTGGACTGATTTAAGAACAAAGGCACCCATCTTCCTTAAATAAATCGGGGTCAAACAGACAAAAACATTTACATTATAGGCTATTGTTTTTCAGCACACACTGGGAAGTGAGCTTTGTTAATTTCAAATTTTAACAAAATTCACCCGTAGTATTCTGTCAAAAGAGAATTAATTAAATTAGTATTTTTAGTTAAATAGGGTACGGATCTACAAAGGTCTGCCCCCCTGACCCACTATAAAGGGAAAGGATTTTAAGGTCAGCATATTCCCCTGCCTTCTGGTTACAAAGGGTTCAGGTCTACTTACATTGTATAAAACTCTGTTTAAAGTTCAGGACTGCCAGCTGCATGTCAGGGCCCTCTGGAAAGATAGAACAGATCTCTGGTCATGCAACACTCAAGAATGGCCTCCCGCTCTCCATCATTGGACCCAGTCAGCTTTTAAGCCTCTCTAGAAATAGACAGCTCTACCCAGATGCACTCTCAGAAATCTCCTCTGGTGTTTCCTTGCAGCTTTCACATGGTATGTTTCAGCAGCACTCTTTTATACAGTTTTGGGAGGTACCCTGCCAGAGTTCTCACAACTAGGATTGGACAGTTACCCTTCTCTCTCCTCTCCACTCCATCCCCTCTCTACAGTATTGTTTAAGAGTCTCGAGCAGACCTATGGCTGCTTAATTTACAAGCCCCATTTGTTCTTTAGCCAAAAACAATTTATCTGGCAATACTTCAAAATGTTACTAATAACTGCCATAATATACATATTTTCTGATTCAGCTAATTATGGGGAATTAAATAAGATGACAGCCATGTCTGCATCATGTCTTTTCCCTGACATTGTTCTGTTAGCAGTGGGATATTTGTCACATTTAAACTGCCTTTACTTCCACACACACATGCAAAGCCGTTTTTTTGTCAGTGTTTAAAGAATCCAGTTTTCGATGTGAAAGGGACCTTCAATTTTTCTTCTTGCTCTGTGAATTAAAATGCTGCTTTTCCCTAGGTAGTGACAGGTGGGCCTTTTTCACATGACCCTTCAGTTTTCATTTGCAATCACAGATGCAAAGCCGTTTTTGTGTCAGTGTTGAAAACTCCTGGTTTTCATGTGAATGGGACTTCAGTTTGAGGCCTTTGAATACACCCCACATGCTGAAGAATTGAAAACCCAAGTAGGTCATCCAGAGTGTCAATTCAAGGTGGCTCTCAATGATCCCCCTGTTAAATCTGGAGTGATGCAGTGTCAGTAAGAATCTCATAGTATTAGTTTTGTTTATATTTTGCTACAATTCATTATATTGCATATAGGTGGAAAACCGGGTAAGTAGACATTGCAAGCCAATGGGTGTTTGATCAATAAGGATCACATTGTTGGCATATGCGAGCCATCATAGTTCCATTTACCCCAATCTAGGAGGGAAACACGCCAGAAAGTTCATGGCCCAGATCGGACACATATTGATTAAATAGACAGGGGGCTAATACAGACCCTTGCCTTCAACCCATATGCATCTTGATACTCCTAGGCAGTGATGCCTGCGCATTCAGTCTCACTCACATGAACGTTTCCTTGTGTGTGTCAATCGGGATGCTTAATAGCCCAGTGGATAAACACCACAGATTCAATTTACTCCACATGATTGAGTGGTGAACATAATCAAATGCAGCAGTTAGATCAATGGTTGCAATTCATATCTTTTTTTGCAGGTCTTCTAGCACAAAGCCATTTAGGTAGGGGCCCCCCTAATGTCTTAACCCTACTTGATGTTTCTGTAATTTCTTATTTTCTCAGGACAGTTGAGGCATATATTTAGCTACAGACGTCAAGCAGTGTGATCAGTCTATACTTTAAATGATTAGACCGGTCACCTTGAATGCATTCTGAGTAGAGAATTCTCAGAATCTCTGACCACAATTTGGGGGTGTCAGCAATGTTTTTATGGGAGGGCAAACAGGGTAGGTGCCCTCACCCAAAGGGGTGCAGCTGCTGCCCAATTTGGTGTTGTGTGGGGTGGCACTGTTTGGGGTGCAGGTCAGAACTTCATGGAGTGTGGCCTAGTCATGAGGCCAGAAAACAGTTTGCATCCTTTATTTATTTCTCTCATTTACATCACTAGACACTGAAATGAACATATGCTTTGTGTGTGCATGCCTGCACGCACATTTGACACACAAAAAAACACTGCAGTGGCAATGTCATCTGTTTGGTCTTTTATGTATGCAGGCACTGGGTAATGCTATTAAGGCCATTGATGGTAGCAGGAGCAAAATGGTGCAAGCTTATACCAGCACTTGGCAAATGCCTGATAGTTATAGACATGCCAAAGCTTCTTTTTAACAGGAGTTCAGTGAAGGACACGCATAATGCTTATAAATCGAGAGGCTAAAGGCAGACCTGGTTGATATTTTTATCACACAAAAAACATGGGGGGCTCCTTTGCCTACAGAAGGTTTGGATTCACAGTACACTGGATAGTTTAGGGTTTATCACACTGTCAAGCCAATTCAAACAATGTCAGAGCAAAGTACATGGAAAATACAACCAGACTTCAATAATTATTCATTTAAAATACATACAATTTAATTTAAATAGCAGGAAACACTTTTGTTAAAAACAAAAACCTAAAAAACTGACAAAGTGACCAGTGCTTCAACAAAGTGCTAAGTGCTAGTCACCAACGGACTGACAATGTGCACAATTATACAATAGTTGTATCTCTCCTAGATACTACAATCGCATTGGATATACAAATATATACATATACATCATTTCAGGGTTATTCAGACCTTGATTCTTAAGTACATGGAACCACACAAAAATGCATAGACAGAGAATATTGGTGAAAAGTAAATCAATTGTTCTCTATTGTTGATACCTTGGTCCAGAAGTACCTATAGTGCATCTTTTTCAGAGTCATTGTACTCTCCTTGATACTTGACAATAGTAACTGTCAATACCCTACATGTTTCATTTCTATAATAATTGAGGTTGATGTGAGGAACTTCTTCAGGGGAGCTGGTGGGTCGGTGCAGAGGAGCACTCAATACCCAATTTGTGGTGGTAACGACAAGAGGAGCTTGACACGTCGATACTGGCGTGACTGTGTGGGATCTTGAAGATAGAGTCCCAGGGGACAGTAGAGCAAGGTAAGGTAAATGTCCTTGCACCTTTGTCTTGAATACAAGGGTTCAAGTCCAGGCCAAACCTAAGTTCAAAATGCAGACCACATACTTATTAATAGGGGTCACTAAATGGGTACATCATGCATCATTCGAATAGTCAGATGTACAAAGGGCCTTACTGTCTGTTAATGTTGGTAACTGATCCTAAAAAGGCTGCATTGATTCTCAGTATAGCAGTCTTGTCGTTCCCTAAAGGCAACCAAAACACAAAGACGCACAGTCCTATAAGCCCAACTGGGAGATGTATTCATTATTCTTTAATATTGGGTTGAATAACCCTAAGGTGGCACTTACTTGGCAAGTGATTGGAAGCTGTACGAGATAGTCATCTTGTCATATTTATGTAAAGAAGGATACAGGAATCGTTGACCCAGAATAGTAATGGAGTCCTGTAATGTGAGCGATCACAGATTCAGTGGTCTGATCTATAGGGTGATTCATTAAATAAGCTGCAGGGGTACTAATCAAGCATACCTTGGCGGCAGGGTTAAATGACCTGGTCTACAGGGGCGTTCATTAGCAGAAATGGAGGAAGAACAGAACCAGTTCTACTTTTCAAAAGTGCAAATTAAAAATGCATAGCTTCAATGGGCTTTTGCGTGTGTTAATGAAATTATCAAAGACATGGCGTAGGCGGCGGGATAACACTATGCGTCTATACATAAAAAGTGCAAAAGGAGGGATATGCAGGAAAAGTATGATCTAAAAGTGGTAACCGCACTTAATATAGTCATGTGGCCGTATAGGGATGCGCTGGCTTACCTAAATGGCTGCTGCTGATCTAACGTGAGCCTGAAATGGCTGGTACCGCTCTCTTCTGAATGCCATGTACAGAAAACCATTACTATGGTAACACGGTTCTTTATAAACAAAGAGAGCGTTCGAGGGCGAATGCACTCAAAACATGATGCTGGTCTATGACGGGTAAGGAAAGTGATCCCGTTACTCAGAGTTCCGAGTTAGAGCGCATGCATATAAGACTGCATTCAATCCAAGAGGGGGCAGATAGTCGAGAAAGACACTGGCACCAGGTAACATAAATGTTAATGGTTACCAGTTGTCTAATTATTTCTGATATTAGTGTAAAGTGCCGGTTCATACGCGATCGTCGCAATAAGATGGTGAAAACCTCTCCGAGTTAGAGCGCATGCGTATAAGACTGCATTCAATCCAGGAGGGTGGACACCAGTAGCATGTTGACAATTCAAATTAAGTCTTTGGCCCTCCTTATTTTTATTTATTTTTATTTTGTATTGGTTCATAATGGTTTGCCACTTGGAAAACCTTTAGCCAACCACTTATTAAAAAGTTCAAACAAAGAGAGTACTCCATACAAACAATGTAAAAAGAGTCAACAAAAGAAATCAAGACAATGAGAAATATATGAGAAAGAGAACAAAAAACCTTAAGTTCGCTTTACCATTGGTAAGAAAAAAATAAGGAAAACAATGCATGAACTTAACACGTGTCCTTGCTGTCATTTTCCATCGAAGATTCTGCAGAAAGCTTAATTGTCTTGTTCTGTGTTAACAATGTATCAATTTTTGCAAAGATTAATACCAAAAATTTCGTCAGGGCCAAGATGATATGTGTTTTCTCTCCCTCTATTGGAATCCTCCACCAGTCATTAGCTGACCTTACACCATATTTTGACATTATGCATCCCATCTCACGGTCTCTTTCCGCCCTCATCTCTGGGCACATCAGTACTAAATTGCAGTGAGATTCCATCATATTTCCTTTTTGTCATAGTCCGCATGTGATGTTTCCAAGTCTTGACCGGTCGGGCATGAATCTGTTGTTTGCACTTGTATATGTCTTTTTCTTAAGACCAGATTTGTCAGGAGGATGTTGAAACGGAATGGCATATATTGGGTTCTGAGAAACCAATTTGGGAAAATGTAGATGTATCTTGGTAGCAAATCCAGCTTTCTCTCCCCAAACCAAAAGTCTTCTCAATTTTTGTAATTGTATATTATCTTGTGAGTCTCTATCGAGTCATCCAGTCATTGACATATAGCTTCTTCTTAATCTTGCCTGGATCTCTCACCAGTGATTCCTCTTATTCATTTAAATCTTTAATGATCATTTGGCAGATGTCTTGCCACTCATTTAGTAGGGTCTCTTTAGCATCCTTCAATGCCTTTTTTAGAATTTGGAGCCCTCCATTTGGGGCTTCTTTGAGGCATTTTCGATATAGACATATTGATTTCCACCTAGCAATAGCTTTCAATTGAGGTTAAAGCCAGTTCCCTCCTAACAATGTGTATTGGGATACTTTTTGGCAGCCCCAGCACTGATTTCCAGATGATTCTTTCTAGTAATGGCCATAAATAATTGGCTAGCATGAAGGACGTTTCAGCACCATATGTCAGAATCGGAACTGTTATTAGAAGGATTAGTGTAAACTGGCAGCATCCTTTTAGCAAAATTTGCCCTTGCGCTGCCAGGTTTTTGGCTTTCTTGCGCATCATGACAATTTGTGGCACTTCGCACCTGCTAGTATTAACACATACTTCCAGATAGATGAAAACGGTCACTACAGTGATTTCTGTCCTTTCAGAAACCAAGCTGCTCTCTTCCTGCTTCTACTGCAATCTGATTCATCAAGGATTACATTATCTGAGATTTTACTGGATTTATTGTTAAATTGTTTGATTCCATATATATTTTGAGAGCATTGATCTGACATTGTAGCTATATAGGGGTCTGATCGATGAAGACGATATCATCAGCATAGAGTAGTCGCCCAATTGGGGTGTCCGATATCTTGGCGTAAATGCAGGTATTCCCAAAAAAGCATCATCCATGTCTGTCAAAAACAAGTAAAAAAGTTCTGGAGCCAGAGGACATCCTTGTTTCAGGCCAACTTTTTATAAGATGACGTCTGTCAGCTGGCCAGCTTGATCTAATTTAATTCTAACTGATGTCTCACAGTGGAGGTCTTTAATGTGGTCCAAAATCACTCTTGGACTGCCACTTCTCCAGTTTTGACCATAGCTTAGATCTTCTTATTGAATCAAAAGCTTTTGACAGATCAATGAACGCCAGATAAACTTCATGACCCTTATTACGTTCTGCTTTTGCTTTCAACAAATGTATAATGAAGATATTACATGGAGTGCCAATGCCTTTACAAAGCTGAATTGCCATAGGTCTTGATGTCCCGTCTCCATGCTCTCTCTGGAAAGGGCTTTTAATATGATGGTTCCAAAGATTTTACCCACCACGTCTAGCAGTGTTATCGGGCGGCATTTGTCGGGGTCTGTTCTTAAACCTTTTTTAAAGATTGGGACAACTACTCCACGAAGAAGGTACAGGTACCTTTGATGATTTAGAAATTCCCTTGTATAGACAGTGTAAGAAGCTCGCCCAGTGGCTGGATTTTGTTCCATTAGGGCATTAGTCAGCCCGTTTGGGCGTGGCGCTCTTGTGTTTTTAAGTCTCTTTATGATTTCTTCAATTGTGGCTGCCTCTAGGTCTAATAGGTGTTTGTCCACAGTCAAGTTTGGAGGCCGAGGGATTGTTCTTTGTGCCTCCTTCTCTTCCACATCTTGCATTATATTGCAGTGAATGTGCTAAGTATTGGCCGAGATCGGGTTAGCCAACAGCGCATCTTGAGGTGCATCCATTTCCATTATAGTCGACCATATTCCCACAATGCTTTTTGTTTTGTTGTTAAATAACACTTGTTGGGCATCTTGATTCAATAAGGTTTTGTTATATAGCAGCAACCAATTGCGATAGCTCTGCTTTAATTTATGGATTTCCCAGGCACTTTCTGCTGTTTTATGACATCTTAACCAGCCAATAGCTTTCCTTAGGGCTCTTTTCTTTATCACAATCTGCTGAAGTATGGCGATGGGCCATGTTTGTGCTCCCATTGGCCCCTCTTTGTGCCACAATGAACTCTTGGAATAGCGGGGCATTGGTTATCATCCTCCTCCCGCTTGAGATCAATTACTCTAGATAGTTTCTTCATCATGTCTGAGATGTTTTTTTGTTGAATGTACAGTCTGGTGTGTCCGGGAATAACAAACAGTTTAGCATCATAGAACTCCAGCTCGCCATTACTGATGTTTTGCCAAACCATTTTTATCACTCTTTCCCATGGAACAGTCTTTCATCTTTTTATGATCCCGCTGATATTAGTAGAAACATATATAGAGTAATATGTGTTCACTTACTCTGCCCCTCCATGTCGGTTTCCCTGGGATGTCACCCTCCGTTATGCCATTCAATATTATGCAGTCTCTTGATTGCATTATTTTTCTCCACGTGACTCCTCTCTTTTTTTTGTTGTTAGATACTGAAGGCTCCTCAATGATGGGAGTATTTAATCGATCCAATGAAGTACAGTTAAGATCGCCCACTGCTATAATTACTGGATTGTTCCATTTTGATCTTTCTTCGTTGATTAACCCTTTAAGTGCCATGGGTATTTCTCCCCAGTGCCAGAGCCTTTTTTGGTGATTTTGGTATGTGGCCATTCAATGGCTTGTAACTTTTTCGTTACATGAGATATCTCGGCCAAATTTGGCTCCTTTTTTTCCCACATGTAGGCGGTCGTAACGCCACCCAGGAATCCCAGGTTGCTGTAGGGGGGTGAGAGACAATAAGGAAAATGTGCAAAAATGTTGGGTTTTTTCAAAAAATGCCAATAAAATGATGTACAAAGAAGCCTGTGGTTTTTTCCTTGTAAGAGCTAGGAACAAATGGTTTGCTGTGCTGAGTTCCCCAATGTGTTGGCTTTCAGGAACAGGTTGAGTGGAAATGGAAAGAAATTATTTTGATGGGGTTATCAACCGTTTTGTGAGAGGTAGGCGATTTTTGCCATTTTTGCCAATTGGACATGCATGGACGGAATGGAAGAAAAGGGCAGGAAAGGCAAATTGGAGGACAGAAAGGCATATATTTCTGAAAAGTATACAAAATTCCAAGTTTAGGAAGGGGTGATTTGCATAGGTCAGGCAACAACTAGGTAGGGGAAACTGCCATCGAATGGGGGAAAAGCGGGAAAATGACTGAAAAAAAAGGTATGTGTTGGACATGGTTGGCTTGGTACAGCAATGGCTTCTATGAATTTTGAGAAAAGCAATGCTCCGCTACATTCCCCCGACTCTTGCAGTTAGGAGAGCATACCATTTTTGTAGTGTTTGTACAAAACAAGCAATACCACAAGCCAAACACTGAGCCATGGTACACAGGAGTTTTACGCTCACGGCCTGACCAGACGCACTTAGCATGTGTAAATTGGGAAAACCAATGTGGTGAGGAATGGCAGCCATACATTTTTTGAAATAGCACAGGCAGACCTTTACAAGGGTAGGTGACTTGTGCAGGTTACAAAAGTGTATGGTGGCTAAAGCAGCGACTAAATGTAGGTCACATTTGGGAAAAGAAAGGGTTGTGAGACAAAGGGCTCCAGCAAATGGGTCAAAACGTTATGAAAACCACACAAACACAACACATGGCCTACCGTCCTGCGTTCCCACAGGTATCCCGATGAAAACGGTACCTCACATGTGTGGGTGCGCCTACCTGGCCGCCAAGGGGAAAGCCTAAAACACAAGTAACCCCAAGTCTGTTTTCACACCGGAAATGTCACACTCTCACATCATACAGATATGGGCCTCGGGTGTCCAAGCCACCGAGGAAAACAGGGAACCCCATGCATTTCCGAAAAGAGGACACCCGTGGGAATCCGCAAAGGTATGATATGCCCAAATTGCCCCAGATTTTATTACCCAGACACCCCCGCAAAGTCCGAAATGTGGGAAAAAATACGCAATTTCCGCACATTTCGCTCGGCTCACCCATCGAAACACGCCCCCAACAACACATGGCCTACCATCACGTGTTCCCACACGTGTCCCGATAAAAACGGTACCTCACATGTGTGGGTGCACCTACCTGGCCGCCAAGGGGAAAGCCTAAAACACAAGTAACCCCAAGTCTGTTTTCACACCGGAAATGTCACACTCTCACATCATACAGATATGGGCCTCGGGTGTCCAAGCCACCAAGGAAAACAGGGAACCCCATGTATTTCCGGAAAGAGGACACCCGTGGGAATCCGCAGAGGTATGATATGCCCAAATCGACCCAGAATATATTACCCAGACACCCCTGCAAAGTCTGAAATGTGGGAAAAAATACGCATTTTCCTCACATTTTGCTCGACTCACCCATCGAAACACGCCCCCAACAACACATGGCCTACCGTCCCGCGTTCCCACAGGTGTCCCGATGAAAACGGTACCTCACATGTGTGGGTGCACCTACCTGGCCGCCAAGGGGAAAGCCTAAAACACAAGTAACCCCAAGTCTGTTTTCAGAGGGAAATCTCAGACATTCTGCCGACCGGCACAATGTACAGATATGGGCCTCGGGTGTCCAAGCCACCGAGGAAAACAGGGAACCCCATGCATTTCCGGAAAGAGGAGACCCGTGGGAATCCGCAGAGGTATGATATGCCCCAATTGCCCCAGAATTTATTACCCAGACACCCCTGCAAAGTCCGAAATGTGGGGAAAAAAACGCTTTTTCCGCACATTTCGCTCGACGCACCCATTGAAACACGCCCCCAACAAAACATGGCCTACCGTCACGCGTTCCCACAGGTGTCCCGATGAAAACGGTACCTCACATGTGTGGGTGCACCTACCTGGCCGCCAAGGGGAAAGCCTAAAACACAAGTAACCCCAAGTCTGTTTTCACACCGGAAATGTCACACTCTCACATCATACAGATATGGGCCTCGGGTGTCCAAGCCACCAAGGAAAACAGGGAACCCCATGCATTTCCGGAAAGAGGACACCCGTGGGAATCCGCAAAGGTATGATATGCCCAAATCGCCCCAGAATATATTACCCAGACACCCCTGCAAAGTCTGAAATGTGGGAAAAAATACTCATTTTCCTCACATTTCGCTCGACTCACCCATCGAAACACGCCCCCAACAACACATGGCCTACTGTCCCGCGTTCCCACAGGTGTCCCGATGAAAACGGTACCTCACATGTGTGGGTGCACCTACCTGGCCGCCAAGGGGAAAGCCTAAAACACAAGTAACCCCAAGTCTGTTTTCAGAGGGAAATCTCAGACATTCTGCCGACCGGCACAATGTACAGATATGGGCCTCAGGTGTCCAAGCCACCAAGGAAAACAGGGAACCCCATGCATTTCCGGAAATAGGACACCCGTGGGAATCCGCAGAGGTATGATATGCCCAAATTGCCCCAGAATTTATTACCCAGACACCCCTGCAAAGTCCGAAATGTGGGGAAAAAAACGCTTTTTCCGCACATTTCGCTCGACGTACCCATTGAAACACGCCCCCAACAACACATGGCCTACCGTCACGCGTTCCCACAGGTGTCCCGATGAAAACGGTACCTCACATGTGTGGGTGCACCTACCTGGCCGCCAAGGGGAAAGCCTAAAACACAAGTAACCCCAAGTCTGTTTTCACACCGGAAATGTCACACTCTCACATCATACAGATATGGGCCTCGGGTGTCCAAGCCACCAAGGAAAACAGGGAACCCCATGCATTTCCGAAAAGAGGACACCCGTGGGAATCCGCAGAGGTATGATATGCCCAAATCGCCAAAGAATTTATTACCCAGACACCCCAGCAAAGTCCGAAATGTGGGAAAAAATATGCATTTTCCTCACATTTCGCTCGACTCACCCATCGAAACACGCCCCCAACAACACATGGCCTACTGTCCCGCGTTCCCACAGGTTTCCCGATGAAAACGGTACCTCACATGTGTGGGTGCACCTACCTGGCCGCCAAGGGGAAAGCCTAAAACACAAGTAACCCCAAGTCTGTTTTCAGAGGGAAATCTCAGACATTCTGCTGACCGGCACAATGTACAGATATGGGCCTCGGGTGTCCAAGCCACCGAGGAAAACAGGGAACCCCATGCATTTCCGAAAAGAGGACACCCATGGGAATCCGCAAAGGTATGATATGCCCAAATTGCCCCAGAATGTATTACCCAGACACCCCTGCAAAGTCCGAAATGTGGGAAAAAATACGCAATTTCCGCACATTTTGCTTGGCTCACCCATCGAAACACACCCCCAACAACACATGACCTACCGTTGCGCATTCCCACAGGTGTCCCGATGAAAACGGTACCTCACATGTGTGGGTGCACTTACCTGGCCGCCAAGGGGAAAGCCTAAAACACAAGTAACCCCAAGTCTGTTTTCATACCGGAAATGTCACACTCTCACATCATACAGATATGGGCCTCGGGTGTCCAAGCCACCAAGGAAAACAGGGAACCCCATGCATTTCCGGAAAGAGGACACCCGTGGGAATCCGCAGAGGTATGATATGCCCAAATTGCCCCAGAATTTATTACCCAGACACCCCTGCAAAGTCCGAAATGTGGGGAAAAAAACACTTTTTCCGCACATTTAGCTTGACGCACCCATCGAAACACGCCCCCAACAACACATGGCCTACCGTCACGCGTTCCCACATGTGTCCCGATGAAAACGGTACCTCACATGTGTGGGTGCACCTACCTGGCCGCCAAGGGGAAAGCCTAAAACACAAGTAACCCCAAGTCTGTTTTCACACCGGAAATGTCACACTCTCACATCATAAAGATATGGGCCTCGGGTGTCCAAGCCACCGAGGAAAACAGGGAACCCCATGCATTTCCGAAAAGAGGACAACCGTGGGAATCCGCAAAGGTATGATATGCCCAAATTGCCCCAGATTTTATTACCCAGACACCCCCGCAAAGTCCGAAATGTGGGAAAAAATACGCAATTTCCGCACATTTTGCTCGGCTCACCTATCGAAACACGCCCTCAACAACACATGGCCTACCGTCGCGCATTCCCACAGGTGTCCCGATGAAAACAGTACCTCACATGTGTGGGTGCACCTACCTGGCCACCAAGGGGAAAGCCTAAAACACAAGTAACCCCGAGTCTGTTTTCACACCGGAAATGTCACACTCTCACATCATACAGATATGGGCCTCGGGTGTCCAAGCCACCAAGGAAAACAGGGAACCCCATGCATTTCCGAAAAGAGGACACCCGTGGGAATCGGCAGAGGTATGATATGCCCAAATCGCCCCAGAATTTATTACCCAGACACCCCCGCAAAGTCCGAAATGTGGGAAAAAATACGCATTTTCCTCACATTTCGCTCAACTCACCCATCGAAACACGCCCCCAACAACACATGGCCTACCGTCCCGCGTTCCCACAGGTGTCCCGATGAAAACGGTACCTCACATGTGTGGGTGCACCTACCTGGCCGCCAAGGGGAAAGCCTAAAACACAAGTAACCCCAAGTCTGTTTTCAGAGGGAAATCTTAGACATTCTGCCGACCGGCACAATGTACAGATATGGGCCTCGGGTGTCCAAGCCACCGAGGAAAACAGGGAACCCCATGCATTTCCGAAAAGAGGACACCCGTGGGAATCCGCAAAGGTATGATATGCCCAAATTGCCCCAGATTTTATTACCCAGACACCCCCGCAAAGTCCGAAATGTGGGAAAAAATACGCAATTTCCGCACATTTCGCTCGGCTCACCCATTGAAACACACCCCCAACAACACATGGCCTACTGTCACGCGTTCCCACAGGTGTCCCGATGAAAACGGTACCTCACATGTGTGGGTGCACCTACCTGGCCGCCAAGGGGAAAGCATAAAACACAAGTAACCCCAAGTCTGTTTTCACACCGGAAATGTCACACTCTCACATCATACAGATATGGGCCTCGGGTGTCCAAGCCACCAAGGAAAACAGGGAACCCCATGCATTTCCGAAAAGAGGACACCCGTGGGAATCCGCAGAGGTATGATATGCCCAAATCGCCCCAGAATTTATTACCCAGATACCCCCGCAAAGTCCGAAATGTGGGAAAAAATACGCATTTTCCTGACATTTCGCTCGACTCACCCATCGAAACACGCCCCCAACAACACATGGCCTACTGTCCCGCGTTCCCACAGGTGTCCCGATGAAAACGGTACCTCACATGTGTGGGTGCACCTACCTGGCCGCCAAGGGGAAAGCCTAAAACACAAGTAACCCCAAGTCTGTTTTCAGAGGGAAATCTCAGACATTCTGCCGACCGGCACAATGTACAGATAGGGGCCTCGGGTGTCCAAGTCACCGAGGAAAACAGGGAACCCCATGCATTTCCGAAAAGAGGACATCCGTGGGAATCCGCAGAGGTATGATATGCCCAAATTGCCCCAGAATTTATTACCCAGACACCCCTGCAAAGTCCGAAATGTGGGGAAAAAAACAATTTTTCAGCACATTTCGCTCGACGCACCCATCGAAACACGCCCCCAACAACACATGGCCTACCGTCACGCGTTCCCACAGGTGTCCCAATGAAAACGGTACCTCACATGTGTGGGTGCACCTACCTGGCCGCCAAGGGGAAAGCCTAAAACACAAGTAACCCCAAGTCTGTTTTCACACCGGAAATGTCACACTCTCACATCATACAGATATGGGCCTCGGGTGTCCAAGCCACTGAGGAAAACCGGGAACCCCATGCATTTCTGAAAAGCGGACACCCGTGGGAATCTGAAAAGGTATGATATGCCCAAATTGCCCCAGATTTTATTACCCAGACACCCCTGCTAATTCCGAAATGTGGGAAAAAATACGCAATTTCCGCACATTTTACTCGGCTCACCCATCGAAACACGCCCCCAACAACACATGGCCTACCGTCCCGCGTTCCCACAGGTGTCCCGATGAAAACGGTACCTCACATGTGTGGGTGCACCTACCTGGCCGGCAAGGGGCAAGCCGAAAACGCAAGCAATCCCCAGTCTGTTTGCAGAGGGGAATCTCAGCCATTCTGCCGACCGGCACAACATACAGATATGGGCCTCGGGTGTCCAAGCCACCAAGGAAAACAGGGAGCCCCATGCATTTCCGAAAAGAGGACACCCGTGGGAATCAGCAGAGGTGTGATTTGCGCACATCGCCCCAGATCTTTTTACCCAGACACCCCTGCAAAGTCCGAAATGTGGGGGAAAAAACGCTTTTTCCGCACATTTCGCTCGACGCACCCATCGAAACACGCCCCCAACAACACATGGCCTACCGTCCCGCGTTCCCACAGGTGTCCCGATGAAAACGGTACCTCACATGCGTGGGTGCACCTACCTGGCCGGCAAGGGGCAAGCCGAAAACGCAAGCAACCCCCAGTCTGTTTGCAGAGGGGAATCTCAGCCATTCTGCCGACCGGCACAACATACATATATGGGCCTCGGGTGTCCAAGCCACTAAGGAAAACAGGAAGCACCATGCATTTCCGAAAAGAGGACACCCGTGGGAATCCGCAGAGGTCTGATTTGCGCACATCGCCCCAGATTTTTTTACCCAGACACCCCTGCAAAGTCCGAAATGTGGGGGAAAAACGCTTTTTCCGCACATTTCGCTCGACGCACCCATCGAAACACGCCCCCAACAACACATGGCCTACCGTCCCGCGTTCCCACAGGTGTCCCGATGAAAACGGTACCTCACATGGGTGGGTGCACCAACCTGGCCGCCAAGGGGAAAGCCTAAAACACAAGTAACCCCAAGTCTGTTTTCAGAGGGAAATCTCAGACATTCTGCCGACCGGCACAATGTACAGATATGGGCCTCGGGTGTCCAAGCCACCGAGGAAAACAGGGAACCCCATGCATTTCCAGAAAGAGGACACCCGTGGGAATCCGCAGAGGTATGATATGCCCAAATCGCCCCAGAATATATTACCCAGACACCCCTGCAAAGTCTGAAATGTGGGAAAAAATACGCATTTTCCTCACATTTCGCTCGACTCACCCATCGAAACACGCCCCCAACAACACATGGCCTACCGTCCCGCGTTCCCACAGGTGTCCCGATGAAAACGGTACCTCACATGTGTGGGTGCACCTACCTGGCCGCCAAGGGGAAAGCCTAAAACACAAGTAACCCCAAGTCTGTTTTCAGAGGGAAATCTCAGACATTCTGCCGACTCGCACAATGTACAGATATGGGCCTCGGGTGTCCAAGCCACCGAGGAAAACAGGGAACCCCATGCATTTCCGGAAATAGGACACCCGTGGGAATCCGCAGAGGTATGATATGCCCAAATTGCCCCAGAATTTATTACACAGACACCCCTGCAAAGTCCGAAATGTGGGGAAAAAAATGCTTTTTCCGCACATTTCGCTCGACGCACCCATTGAAACACGCCCCCAACAACACATGGCCTACCGTCACGCGTTCCCACAGGTGTCCCGATGAAAACGGTACCTCACATGTGTGGGTGCACCTACCTGGCCGCCAAGGGGAAAGCCTAAAACACAAGTAACCCCAAGTCTGTTTTCACACCGGAAATGTCACACTCTCACATCATACAGATATGGGCCTCGGGTGTCCAAGCCACCAAGGAAAACAGGGAACCCCATGCATTTCCAAAAAGAGGACACCCGTGGGAATCCGCAGAGGTATGATATGCCCAAATCGCCCCAGAATTTATTACCCAGACACCCCCGCAAAGTCCGAAATGTGGGAAAAAATACGCATTTTCCTCACATTTCGCTCGACTCACCCATCGAAAAACGCCCCCAACAACACATGGCCTACCGTCCCGCGTTCCCACAGGTGTCCCGATGAAAATGGTACCTCACATGTGTGGGTGCACCTACCTGGCCGCCAAGGGGAAAGCCTAAAACACAAGTAACCCCAAGTCTGTTTTCAGAGGGAAATCTCAGACATTCTGCCGACCGGCACAATGTACAGATATGGGCCTCGGGTGTCCAAGCCACCGAGGAAAACAGGGAACCCCATGCATTTCCGAAAAGAGGACACCCGTGGGAATCCGCAAAGGTATGATATGCCCAAATTGCCCCAGATTTTATTACCCAGACACCCCCGCAAAGTCCGAAATGTGGGAAAAAATATGCAATTTCCGCACATTTCGCTCGGCTCACCCATCGAAACACGCCCCCAACAACACATGGCCTACCGTCACACGTTCCCACAGGTGTCCCGATGAAAACGGTACCTCACATGTGTGGGTGCACCTACCTGGCCGCCAAGGGGAAAGCCTAAAACACAAGTAACCCCAAGTCTGTTTTCACACCGGAAATGTCACACTCTCACATCATACAGATATGGGCCTCGGGTGTCCAAGCCACCAAGGAAAACAGGGAACCCCATGCATTTCCGAAAAGAGGACACCCGTGGGAATCCGCAGAGGTATGATATGCCCAAATCGCCCCAGAATTTATTACCCAGACACCCCATCAAAGTCCGATATGTGGGAAAAAATACGCATTTTCCTGACATTTCGCTCGACTCACCCATCGAAACATGCCCCCAACAACACATGGCCTACTGTCCCGCGTTCCCACAGGTGTCCCGATGAAAATGGTACCTCACATGTGTGGGTGCACCTACCTGGCCGCCAAGGGGAAAGCCTAAAACACAAGTAACCCCAAGTCTGTTTTCAGAGGGAAATCTCAGACATTCTGCCGACCGGCACAATGTACAGATAGGGGCCTCGGGTGTCCAAGCCACCGAGGAAAACAGGGAACCCCATGCATTTCCGAAAAGAGGACACCCGTGGGAATCCACAGAGGTATGATATGCCCAAATTGCCCCAGAATTTATTACCCAGACACCCCTGCAAAGTCCGAAATGTGGGGAAAAAAACAATTTTTCCGCACATTTCGCTCGACGCACCCATCGAAACACGCCCCCAACAACACATGGCCTACCGTCACGCGTTCCCACAGGTGTCCCAATGAAAACGGTACCTCACATGTGTGGGTGCACCTACCTGGCCGCCAAGGGGAAAGCCTAAAACACAAGTAACCCCAAGTCTGTTTTCACACCGGAAATGTCACACTCTCACATCATACAGATATGGGCCTCGGGTGTCCAAGCCACCGAGGAAAACAGGGAACCCTTTGCATTTCCGAAAAGCGGACACCCGTGGGAATCTGCAAAGGTATGATATGCCCAAATTGCCCCAGAATTTATTACCCAGACACCCCTGCAAAGTCCGAAATGTGGGGGAAAAAACGCTTTTTCCGCATATTTCGCTTGACGCACCCATCGAAACACGCCCCCAACAACACATGGCCTACCGTCCCGCGTTCCCACAGGTGTCCCGATGAAAACGGTACCTCACATGCGTGGGTGCACCTACCTGGCCGGCAAGGGGCAAGCCGAAAACGCAAGCAACCCCCAGTCTGTTTGCAGAGGGGAATCTCAGCCATTCTGCCGACCGGCACAACATACAGCTATGGGCCTCGGGTGTCCAAGCCACCAAGGAAAACAGGGAGCCCCATGCATTTCCGAAAAGAGGACACCCGTGGGAATCCGCAGAGGTGTGATTTGCGCACATCGCCCCAGATTTTTTTACCCGGACACCCTTGCAAAGTCCGAAATGTGGGGGAAAAAACGCTTTTTCCGCACATTTCGCTCGACGCACCCATCAAAACACGCCCCCAACAACACATGGCCTACCGTCCCACGTTCCCACAGGTGTCCCGATGAATTCGGTACCTCACATGCGTGGGTGCACCTACCTGGCCGGCAAGGGGCAAGCCGAAAACGCAAGCAACCCCCAGTCTGTTTGCAGAGGGGAATCTCAGCCATTCTGCCGACCGGCACAACATACAGATATGGGCCTCGGGTGTCCAAGCCACCAAGGAAAACAGGGAGCCCCATGCATTTCCGAAAAGAGGACACCCGTGGGAATCCGCAGAGGTATGATATGCCCAAATTGCCCCAGAATTTATTACCCAGACACCCCCGCAAAGTCCGAAATGTGGGAAAAAATACGCATTTTCCTCACATTTCGCTCGACGCACGCATCGAAACACGCCCCCAACAACACATGGCCTACTGTCCCGCGTTCCCACAGGTGTCCCGATGAAAACGGTACCTCACATGTGTGGGTGCACCTACCTGGCCGCCAAGGGGAAAGCCTAAAACACAAGTAACCCCAAGTCTGTTTTCAGAGGGAAATCTCAGACATTCTGCCGACCGGCACAATGTACAGATATGGGCCTCGGGTGTCCAAGCCACCGAGGAAAACAGGGAACCCCATGTATTTCCGAAAAGAGGACACCCGTGGGAATCTGCAGAGGTATGATATGCCCAAATTGCCTGAGAATTTATTACCCAGACACCCCTGCAAAGTCCGAAATGTGGGGAAAAAAACGCTTTTTCCGCACATTTCGCTCGACGCACCCATTGAAACACGCCCCCAACAACACATGGCCTACCGTCACGCATTCCCACAGGTGTCCCGATGAAAACGGTACCTCACATGTGTGGGTGCACCTACCTGGCCGCCAAGGGGAAAGCCTAAAACACAAGTAACCCCAAGTCTGTTTTCACACCGGAAATGTCACACTCTCACATCATACAGATATGGGCCTCGGGTGTCCAAGCCACCAAGGAAAACAGGGAGCCCCATGCATTTCCGAAAAGAGGACACCCGTGGGAATCCGCAGAGGTATGATATGCCCAAATTGCCCCAGAATTTATTACCCAGACACCCCCGCAAAGTCCGAAATGTGGGAAAAAATACGCATTTTCCTCACATTTCGCTCGACGCACGCATCGAAACACGCCCCCAACAACACATGGCCTACTGTCCCGCGTTCCCACAGGTGTCCCGATGAAAACGGTACCTCACATGTGTGGGTGCACCTACCTGGCCGCCAAGGGGAAAGCCTAAAACACAAGTAACCCCAAGTCTGTTTTCAGAGGGAAATCTCAGACATTCTGCCGACCGGCACAATGTACAGATATGGGCCTCGGGTGTCCAAGCCACAGAGGAAAACAGGGAACCCCATGTATTTCCGAAAAGAGGACACCCGTGGGAATCTGCAGAGGTATGATATGCCCAAATTGCCTGAGAATTTATTACCCAGACACCCCTGCAAAGTCCGAAATGTGGGGAAAAAAACGCTTTTTCCGCACATTTCGCTCGACGCACCCATTGAAACACGCCCCCAACAACACATGGCCTACCGTCACGCATTCCCACAGGTGTCCCGATGAAAACGGTACCTCACATGTGTGGGTGCACCTACCTGGCCGCCAAGGGGAAAGCCTAAAACACAAGTAACCCCAAGTCTGTTTTCACACCGGAAATGTCACACTCTCACATCATACAGATATGGGCCTCGGGTGTCCAAGCCACCGAGGAAAACAGGGAACCCCATGCATTTCCGAAAAGAGGACACCCGTGGGAATCCGCAAAGGTATGATATGCCCAAATTGCCCCAGATTTTATTACCCAGACACCCCCGCAAAGTCCGAAATGTGGGAAAAAATACGCAATTTCCGCACATTTTGCTCGGCTCACCCATTGAAACACGCCCCCAACAACACATGGCCTACCGTCACGTGTTCCCACAGGTGTACCGATGAAAACGGTACCTCACATGTGTGGGTGCACCTACCTGGCCGCCAAGGGGAAAGCCTAAAACACAAGTAACCCCAAGTCTGTTTTCACACCGGAAATGTCACACTCTCACATCATACAGATATGGGCCTCGGGTGTCCAAGCCACCAAGGAAAACAGGGAACCCCATGCATTTCCGAAAAGAGGACACCCGTGGGAATCCGCAGAGGTATGATATGCCCAAATCGCCCCAGAATGTATTACCCAGACACCCCCGCAAAGTCCGAAATGTGGGAAAAAATACGCATTTTCCTGACATTTCGCTCGACTCACCCATCGAAACACGCTCCCAACAACACATGGCCTACTGTCCCGCGTTCCCACAGGTGTCCCGATGAAAACGGTACCTCACATGTGTGGGTGCACCTACCTGGCCGCCAAGGGGAAAGCCTAAAACACAAGTAACCCCAAGTCTGTTTTCAGAGGGAAATCTCAGACATTCTGCCGACCGGCACAATGTACAGATAGGGGCCTCGGGTGTCCAAGCCACCGAGGAAAACAGGGAACCCCATGCATTTCCGAAAAGAGGACACCCGTGGGAATCCGCAGAGGTATGATATGCCCAAATTGCCCCAGAATTTATTACCCAGACACCCCTGCAAAGTCCGAAATGTGGGGAAAAAAACAATTTTTCCGCACATTTCGCTCGACGCACCCATCGAAACACGCCCCCAACAACACATGGCCTACCGTCACGCGTTCCCACAGGTGTCCCAATGAAAACGGTACCTCACATGTGTGGGTGCACCTACCTGGCCGCCAAGGGGAAAGCCTAAAACACAAGTAACCTCAAGTCTGTTTTCACACCGGAAATGTCACACTCTCACATCATACAGATATGGGCCTCGGGTGTCCAAGCCACCGAGGAAAACAGGGAACCCCATGCATTTCTGAAAAGCGGACACCCGTGGGAATCTGAAAAGGTATGATATGCCCAAATTGCCCCAGATTTTATTACCCAGACACCCCTGCTAATTCCGAAATGTGGGAAAAAATACGCAATTTCCGCACATTTCGCTCGGCTCACCCATCGAAACACGCCCCAACAACACATGGCCTACCGTCGCGCATTCCCACAGGTGTCCCGATGAAAATGGTACCTCACATGTGTGGGTGCACCTACCTGGCCGCCAAGTGGAAAGCCTAAAACACAAGTAACCCCAAGTCTGTTTTCACACCGGAAATGTCACACTCTCACATCATACAGATATGGGCCTCGGGTGTCCAAGCCACCAAGGAAAACAGGGAACCCCATGCATTTCCAGAAAGAGGACACCCGTGGGAATCGGCAGAGGTATGATATGCCCAAATCGCCCCAGAATGTATTACCCAGACACCCCCGCAAAGTCCGAAATGTGGGGAAAAAAACGCTTTTTCCGCACATTTCGCTTGACGCACCCATCGAAACACGCCCCCAACAACACATGGCCTACCGTCACGCATTCCCACAGGTGTCCCGATGAAAACGGTACCTCACATGTGTGGGTGCACCTACCTGGCCGCCAAGGGGAAAGCCTAAAACACAAGTAGCCCCAAGTCTGTTTTCACACCGGAAATGTCACACTCTCACATCATACAGATATGGGCCTCGGGTGTCCAAGCCACCAAGGAAAACAGGGAACCCCATGCATTTCAATAAAGAGGACACCAGTGGGAATCCGCAAAGGTATGATATGCCCAAATTGCCCCAGATTTTATTACCCAGACAACCCTGCAAAGTCCGAAATGTGGGAAAAAATACGCAATTTCCGCACATTTCGCTCGGCTCACCCATCGAAACACGCCCCAACAACACATGGCCTACCGTCGCGCATTCCCACAGGTGTCCCGATGAAAACGGTACCTCACATGTGTGGGTGCACCTACCTGGCCGCCAAGGGGAAAGCCTAAAACACAAGTAACCCAAGTCTGTTTTCCCACTGGAAATGTCACACTCTCACATCATACAGATATGGGCCTCGGGTGTCCAAGCCACCAAGGAAAACAGGGAGCCCCATGCATTTCCGAAAAGAGGACACCCGTGGGAATCCGCAGAGGTGTGATTTGCGCACATCGCCCCAGATTTTTTTACCCAGACACCCCTGCAAAGTCCGAAATGTGGGGGAAAAAACGCTTTTTCCGCACATTTCGCTCGACGCACCCATCGAAACACGCCCCCAACAACACATGGCCTACCGTCCCGCGTTCCCATGGGTGTCCCGATGAAAATGGTACCTCACATGCGTGGGAGCACCTACCTGGCCGGCAAGGGGCAAGCCGAAAACGCAAGCAACCCTCAGTCTGTTTGCAGAGGGGAATCTCAGCCATTCTGCCGACCGGCACAACATACAGATATGGGCCTCGGGTGTCCAAGCCACCAAGGAAAACAGGGAGCCCCATGCATTTTGAAAAGAGGACACCCGTGGGAATCCGCAGAGGTGTGATTTGCGCACATCGCCCCCGATTTTTTTACCCAGACACCCCTGCAAAGTCCGAAATGTTGGGGAAAAAACGCTTTTTCCGCACATTTCGCTCGACGCACCCATCGAAACACGCCCCCAACAACACATGGCCTACCGTCCCGCGTTCCCATGGGTGTCCCGATGAAAATGGTACCTCACATGCGTGGGAGCACCTACCTGGCCGGCAAGGGGCAAGCCGAAAACGCAAGCAACCCCCAGTCTGTTTGCAGAGGGGAATCTCAGCCATTCTGCCGACCGGCACAACATACAGATATGGGCCTCGGGTGTCCAAGCCACCAAGGAAAACAGGGAGCCCCATGCATTTCCGAAAAGAGGACACCCGTGGGAATCCGCAGAGGTATGATATGCCCAAATTGCCCCAGAATTTATTACCCAGACACCCCCGCAAAGTCCGAAATGTGGGAAAAAATACGCATTTTCCTCACATTTCGCTCGACGCACCTATCGAAACACGCCCCCAACAACACATGGCCTACTGTCCCGCGTTCCCACAGGTGTCCCGATGAAAACGGTACCTCACATGTGTGGGTGCACCTACCTGGCCGCCAAGGGGAAAGCCTAAAACACAAGTAACCCCAAGTCTGTTTTTAGAGGGAAATCTCAGACATTCTGCCGACCGGCACAATGTACAGATATGGGCCTCGGGTGTCCAAGCCACCGAGGAAAACAGGGAACCCCATGCATTTCCGAAAAGAGGACACCCGTGGGAATCTGCAGAGGTATGATATGCCCAAATTGCCTGAGAATTTATTACCCAGACACCCCTACAAAGTCCGAAATGTGGGGAAAAAAATGCTTTTTCCGCACATTTCGCTCGACGCACCCATTGAAACACGCCCCCAACAACACATGGCCTACCGTCACGCATTCCCACAGGTGTCCCGATGAAAACGGTACGTCACATGTGTGGGTGCACCTACCTGGCCGCCAAGGGGAAAGCCTAAAACACAAGTAACCCCAAGTCTGTTTTCACACCGGAAATGTCACACTCTCACATCATACAGATATGGGCCTCGGGTGTCCAAGCCACCGAGGAAAACAGGGAACCCCATGCATTTCCGAAAAGAGGACACCCGTGGGAATCTGCAAAGGTATGATATGCCCAAATTGCCCCAGATTTTATTACCCAGACACCCCCGCAAAGTCCGAAATGTGGGAAAAAATACGCAATTTCCGCACATTTTGCTCGGCTCACCCATTGAAACACGCCCCCAACAACACATGGCCTACCGTCACGTGTTCCCACAGGTGTCCCGATGAAAACGGTACCTCACATGTGTGGGTGCACCTACCTGGCCGCCAAGGGGAAAGCCTAAAACACAAGTAACCCCAAGTCTGTTTTCACACCAGAAATGTCACACTCTCACATCATACAGATATGGGCCTCGGGTGTCCAAGCCACCAAGGAAAACAGGGAACCCCATGCATTTCCGAAAAGAGGACACCCGTGGGAATCCGCAGAGGTATGATATGCCCAAATCGCCCCAGAATGTATTACCCAGACACCCCCGCAAAGTCCGAAATGTGGGAAAAAATACGCATTTTCCTGACATTTCGCTCGACTCACCCATCGAAACACGCCCCCAACAACACATGGCCTACTGTCCCGCGTTCCCACAGGTACTCCCGATGAAAACGGTACCTCACATGTGTGGGTGCACCTACCTGGCCGCCAAGGGGAAAGCCTAAAACACAAGTAACCCCAAGTCTGTTTTCAGAGGGAAATCTCAGACATCCTGCCGACCGGCACAATGTACAGATAGGGGCCTCGGGTGTCCAAGCCACCGAGGAAAACAGGGAACCCCATGCATTTCCGAAAAGAGGAAACCCGTGGGAATCCGCAGAGGTATGATATGCCCAAATTGCCCCAGAATTTATTACCCAGACACCCCTGCAAAGTCCGAAATGTGGGGAAAAAAACAATTTTTCCGCACATTTCGCTCGACGCACCCATCGAAACACGCCCCCAACAACACATGGCCTACCGTCACGCGTTCCCACAGGTGTCCCAATGAAAACGGTACCTCACATGTGTGGGTGCACCTACCTGGCCGCCAAGGGGAAAGCCTAAAACACAAGTAACCCCAAGTCTGTTTTCACACCGGAAATGTCACACTCTCACATCATACAGATATGGGCCTCGGGTGTCCAAGCCACCGAGGAAAACAGGGAACCCCATGCATTTCTGAAAAGCGGACACCCGTGGGAATCTGAAAAGGTATGATATGCCCAAATTGCCCCAGATTTTATTACCCAGACACCCCTGCTAATTCCGAAATGTGGGAAAAAATACGCAATTTCCGCACATTTCGCTCGGCTCACCCATCGAAACACGCCCCAACAACACATGGCCTACCGTCGCGCATTCCCACAGGTGTCCCGATGAAAATGGTACCTCACATGTGTGGGTGCACCTACCTGGCCGCCAAGTGGAAAGCCTAAAACACAAGTAACCCCAAGTCTGTTTTCACACCGGAAATGTCACACTCTCACATCATACAGATATGGGCCTCGGGTGTCCAAGCCACCAAGGAAAACAGGGAACCCCATGCATTTCCGGAAAGAGGACACCCGTGGGAATCGGCAGAGGTATGATATGCCCAAATCGCCCCAGAATTTATTACCCAGACACCCCCGCAAAGTCCGAAATGTGGGGAAAAAAACGCTTTTTCCGCACATTTCGCTTGACGCACCCATCGAAACACGCCCCCAACAACACATGGCCTACCGTCACGCATTCCCACAGGTGTCCCGATGAAAACGGTACCTCACATGTGTGGGTGCACCTACCTGGCCGCCAAGGGGAAAGCCTAAAACACAAGTAACCCCAAGTCTGTTTTCACACCGGAAATGTCACACTCTCACATCATACAGATATGGGCCTCGGGTGTCCAAGCCACCAAGGAAAACAGGGAACCCCATGCATTTCAATAAAGAGGACACCAGTGGGAATCCGCAAAGGTATGATATGCCCAAATTGCCCCAGATTTTATTACCCAGACAACCCTGCAAAGTCCGAAATGTGGGAAAAAATACGCAATTTCCGCACATTTCGCTCGGCTCACCCATCGAAACACGCCCCAACAACACATGGCCTACCGTCGTGCATTCCCACAGGTGTCCCGATGAAAACGGTACCTCACATGTGTGGGTGCACCTACCTGGCCGCCAAGGGAAAAGCCTAAAACACAAGTAACCCAAGTCTGTTTTCACACTGGAAATGTCACACTCTCACATCATACAGATATGGGCCTCGGGTGTCCAAGCCACCAAGGAAAACAGGGAGCCCCATGCATTTCCGAAAAGAGGACACCCGTGGGAATCCGCAGAGGTGTGATTTGCGCACATCGCCCCAGATTTTTTTACCCAGACACCCCTGCAAAGTCCAAAATGTGGGGGAAAAACGCTTTTTCCGCACATTTCGCTCGACGCACCCATCGAAACACGCCCCCAACAACACATGGCCTACCGTCCCGCGTTCCCACAGGTGTCCCGATGAAAACGGTACCTCACATGCGTGGGTGCACCTACCTGGCCGGCAAGGGGCAAGCCGAAAACGCAAGCAACCCCCAGTCTGTTTGCAGAGGGGAATCTCAGCCATTCTGCCGACCGGCACAACATACAGATATGGGCCTCGGGTGTCCAAGCCACCAAGGAAAACAGGGAGCCCCATGCATTTCGAAAAGAGGACACCCGTGGGAATCCGCAGAGGTGTGATTTGCGCACATCGCCCCTGATTTTTTTACCCAGACACCCCTGCAAAGTCCGAAATGTGGGGGAAAAAATGTTTTTTCTGCACATTTCGCTTGACGCACCCATCGAAACACGCCCCCAACAACACATGGCCTACCGTCCCGCATTCCCACAGGTGTCCGGATGAAAACGGTACCTCACATGCGTGGGTGCACCTACCTGGCCAGCAAGGGGCAAGCCGAAAACGCAAGCAACCCCCAGTCTGTTTGCAGAGGGGAATCTCAGCCATTCTGCCGACCGGCACAACATACAGATATGGGCCTCGGGTGTCCAAGCCACCAAGGAAAACAGGGAGCCCCATGCATTTCCGAAAAGAGGACACCCGTGGGAATCCGCAGAGGTGTGATTTGCGCACATCGCCCCAGATTTTTTTACCCAGACACCCCTGCAAAGTCCGAAATGTGGGGGAAAAAACGCTTTTTCCGCACATTTCGCTCGACGCACCCATCGAAACACGCCCCCAACAACACATGGCCTACCGTCCCGCGTTCCCACAGGTGTCCCGATGAAAACGGTACCTCACATGCGTGGGTGCACCTACCTGGCCGGCAAGGGGCAAGCCGAAAACGCAAGTAACCCCAAGTCTGTATTCACACCGGAAATGTCACTCTCACATCATACAGTTATGGGCCTCGGGTGTCCAAGCCACCAAGGAAAACAGGGAACCCCATGCATTTCCGAAAATAGGATACCCGTGGGAATCCGCAGAGGTATGATATGCCCAAATCGCCCCAGAATGTATCACCCAGACACCCCTGCAAAGTCCGAAATGTGGGGAAAAAACGCTTTTTCCGCACATTTCGCTCGACGCACCCATCGAAACACGCCCCCAACAACACATGGCCTACCGTCACGCGTTCCCACAGGTGTACCGATGAAAACGGTCCCTCACATGTGTGGGTGCACCTACCTGGCCGCCAAGGGGAAAGCCTAAAACACAAGTAACCCCAAGTCTGTTTTCAGAGGGAAATCTCAGACATTCTGCCGACCGGCACAATGTACAGATATGGGCCTCGGGTGTCCAAGCCACCGAGGAAAACAGGGAACCCCATGCATTTCCGAAAAGAGGACACCCGTGGGAATCCGCAAAGGTATGATATGCCCAAATTGCCCCAGATTTTATTACCCAGACACCCCCGCAAAGTCCGAAATGTGGGAAAAAATACGCAATTTCCGCACATTTTGCTCGGCTCACCCATCGAAACACGCCCCCAACAACACATGGCCAACCTTCGCGCATTCCCACAGGTGTCCCGATGAAAACGCTACCTCACATGTGTGGGTGCACCTACCTGGCCGCCAAGGGGAAAGCCTAAAACACAAGTAACCCCAAGTCTGTTTTCACACTGGAAATGTCACACTCTCACATCATACAGATATGGGCCTCGGGTGTCCAAGCCACCAAGGAAAACAGGGAGCCCCATGCATTTCCGAAAAGAGGACACCCGTGGGAATCCGCAGAGGTGTGATTTGCGCACATCGCCCCAGATTTTTTTACCCAGACACCCCTGCAAAGTCCAAAATGTGGGGGAAAAACGCTTTTTCCGCACATTTCGCTCGACGCACCCATCGAAACACGCCCCCAACAACACATGGCCTACCGTCCCGCGTTCCCACAGGTGTCCCGATGAAAACGGTACCTCACATGCGTGGGTGCACCTACCTGGCCGGCAAGGGGCAAGCCGAAAACGCAAGCAACCCCCAGTCTGTTTGCAGAGGGGAATCTCAGCCATTCTGCCGACTGGCACAACATACAGATATGGGCTTCGGGTGTCCAAGCCACCAAGGAAAACAGGGAGCCCCATGCATTTCCGAAAAGAGGACACCCGTGGGAATCCGCAGAGGTATGATATGCCCAAATCGCCCCAGAATGTATTACCCAGACACCCCCGCAAAGTCCGAAATGTGGGAAAAAATACGCATTTTCCTGACATTTCGCTCGACTCACCCATCGAAACACGCTCCCAACAACACATGGCCTACTGTCCCGCGTTCCCACAGGTGTCCCGATGAAAACGGTACCTCACATGTGTGGGTGCACCTACCTGGCCGCCAAGGGGAAAGCCTAAAACACAAGTAACCCCAAGTCTGTTTTCAGAGGGAAATCTCAGACATTCTGCCGACCGGCACAATGTACAGATAGGGGCCTCGGGTGTCCAAGCCACCGAGGAAAACAGGGAACCCCATGCATTTCCGAAAAGAGGACACCCGTGGGAATCCGCAGAGGTATGATATGCCCAAATTGCCCCAGAATTTATTACCCAGACACCCCTGCAAAGTCCGAAATGTGGGGAAAAAAACAATTTTTCCGCACATTTCGCTCGACGCACCCATCGAAACACGCCCCCAACAACACATGGCCTACCGTCACGCGTTCCCACAGGTGTCCCAATGAAAACGGTACCTCACATGTGTGGGTGCACCTACCTGGCCGCCAAGGGGAAAGCCTAAAACACAAGTAACCTCAAGTCTGTTTTCACACCGGAAATGTCACACTCTCACATCATACAGATATGGGCCTCGGGTGTCCAAGCCACCGAGGAAAACAGGGAACCCCATGCATTTCTGAAAAGCGGACACCCGTGGGAATCTGAAAAGGTATGATATGCCCAAATTGCCCCAGATTTTATTACCCAGACACCCCTGCTAATTCCGAAATGTGGGAAAAAATACGCAATTTCCGCACATTTCGCTCGGCTCACCCATCGAAACACGCCCCAACAACACATGGCCTACCGTCGCGCATTCCCACAGGTGTCCCGATGAAAATGGTACCTCACATGTGTGGGTGCACCTACCTGGCCGCCAAGTGGAAAGCCTAAAACACAAGTAACCCCAAGTCTGTTTTCACACCGGAAATGTCACACTCTCACATCATACAGATATGGGCCTCGGGTGTCCAAGCCACCAAGGAAAACAGGGAACCCCATGCATTTCCGGAAAGAGGACACCCGTGGGAATCGGCAGAGGTATGATATGCCCAAATCGCCCCAGAATGTATTACCCAGACACCCCCGCAAAGTCCGAAATGTGGGGAAAAAAACGCTTTTTCCGCACATTTCGCTTGACGCACCCATCGAAACACGCCCCCAACAACACATGGCCTACCGTCACGCATTCCCACAGGTGTCCCGATGAAAACGGTACCTCACATGTGTGGGTGCACCTACCTGGCCGCCAAGGGGAAAGCCTAAAACACAAGTAACCCCAAGTCTGTTTTCACACCGGAAATGTCACACTCTCACATCATACAGATATGGGCCTCGGGTGTCCAAGCCACCAAGGAAAACAGGGAACCCCATGCATTTCAATAAAGAGGACACCAGTGGGAATCCGCAAAGGTATGATATGCCCAAATTGCCCCAGATTTTATTACCCAGACAACCCTGCAAAGTCCGAAATGTGGGAAAAAATACGCAATTTCCGCACATTTCGCTCGGCTCACCCATCGAAACACGCCCCAACAACACATGGCCTACCGTCGCGCATTCCCACAGGTGTCCCGATGAAAACGGTACCTCACATGTGTGGGTGCACCTACCTGGCCGCCAAGGGGAAAGCCTAAAACACAAGTAACCCAAGTCTGTTTTCCCACTGGAAATGTCACACTCTCACATCATACAGATATGGGCCTCGGGTGTCCAAGCCACCAAGGAAAACAGGGAGCCCCATGCATTTCCGAAAAGAGGACACCCGTGGGAATCCGCAGAGGTGTGATTTGCGCACATCGCCCCAGATTTTTTTACCCAGACACCCCTGCAAAGTCCGAAATGTGGGGGAAAAAACGCTTTTTCCGCACATTTCGCTCGACGCACCCATCGAAACACGCCCCCAACAACACATGGCCTACCGTCCCGCGTTCCCATGGGTGTCCCGATGAAAATGGTACCTCACATGCGTGGGAGCACCTACCTGGCCGGCAAGGGGCAAGCCGAAAACGCAAGCAACCCTCAGTCTGTTTGCAGAGGGGAATCTCAGCCATTCTGCCGACCGGCACAACATACAGATATGGGCCTCGGGTGTCCAAGCCACCAAGGAAAACAGGGAGCCCCATGCATTTTGAAAAGAGGACACCCGTGGGAATCCGCAGAGGTGTGATTTGCGCACATCGCCCCCGATTTTTTTACCCAGACACCCCTGCAAAGTCCGAAATGTTGGGGAAAAAACGCTTTTTCCGCACATTTCGCTCGACGCACCCATCGAAACACGCCCCCAACAACACATGGCCTACCGTCCCGCGTTCCCATGGGTGTCCCGATGAAAATGGTACCTCACATGCGTGGGAGCACCTACCTGGCCGGCAAGGGGCAAGCCGAAAACGCAAGCAACCCCCAGTCTGTTTGCAGAGGGGAATCTCAGCCATTCTGCCGACCGGCACAACATACAGATATGGGCCTCGGGTGTCCAAGCCACCAAGGAAAACAGGGAGCCCCATGCATTTCCGAAAAGAGGACACCCGTGGGAATCCGCAGAGGTATGATATGCCCAAATTGCCCCAGAATTTATTACCCAGACACCCCCGCAAAGTCCGAAATGTGGGAAAAAATACGCATTTTCCTCACATTTCGCTCGACGCACCTATCGAAACACGCCCCCAACAACACATGGCCTACTGTCCCGCGTTCCCACAGGTGTCCCGATGAAAACGGTACCTCACATGTGTGGGTGCACCTACCTGGCCGCCAAGGGGAAAGCCTAAAACACAAGTAACCCCAAGTCTGTTTTTAGAGGGAAATCTCAGACATTCTGCCGACCGGCACAATGTACAGATATGGGCCTCGGGTGTCCAAGCCACCGAGGAAAACAGGGAACCCCATGCATTTCCGAAAAGAGGACACCCGTGGGAATCTGCAGAGGTATGATATGCCCAAATTGCCTGAGAATTTATTACCCAGACACCCCTACAAAGTCCGAAATGTGGGGAAAAAAATGCTTTTTCCGCACATTTCGCTCGACGCACCCATTGAAACACGCCCCCAACAACACATGGCCTACCGTCACGCATTCCCACAGGTGTCCCGATGAAAACGGTACGTCACATGTGTGGGTGCACCTACCTGGCCGCCAAGGGGAAAGCCTAAAACACAAGTAACCCCAAGTCTGTTTTCACACCGGAAATGTCACACTCTCACATCATACAGATATGGGCCTCGGGTGTCCAAGCCACCGAGGAAAACAGGGAACCCCATGCATTTCCGAAAAGAGGACACCCGTGGGAATCTGCAAAGGTATGATATGCCCAAATTGCCCCAGATTTTATTACCCAGACACCCCCGCAAAGTCCGAAATGTGGGAAAAAATACGCAATTTCCGCACATTTTGCTCGGCTCACCCATTGAAACACGCCCCCAACAACACATGGCCTACCGTCACGTGTTCCCACAGGTGTCCCGATGAAAACGGTACCTCACATGTGTGGGTGCACCTACCTGGCCGCCAAGGGGAAAGCCTAAAACACAAGTAACCCCAAGTCTGTTTTCACACCAGAAATGTCACACTCTCACATCATACAGATATGGGCCTCGGGTGTCCAAGCCACCAAGGAAAACAGGGAACCCCATGCATTTCCGAAAAGAGGACACCCGTGGGAATCCGCAGAGGTATGATATGCCCAAATCGCCCCAGAATGTATTACCCAGACACCCCCGCAAAGTCCGAAATGTGGGAAAAAATACGCATTTTCCTGACATTTCGCTCGACTCACCCATCGAAACACGCCCCCAACAACACATGGCCTACTGTCCCGCGTTCCCACAGGTACTCCCGATGAAAACGGTACCTCACATGTGTGGGTGCACCTACCTGGCCGCCAAGGGGAAAGCCTAAAACACAAGTAACCCCAAGTCTGTTTTCAGAGGGAAATCTCAGACATCCTGCCGACCGGCACAATGTACAGATAGGGGCCTCGGGTGTCCAAGCCACCGAGGAAAACAGGGAACCCCATGCATTTCCGAAAAGAGGAAACCCGTGGGAATCCGCAGAGGTATGATATGCCCAAATTGCCCCAGAATTTATTACCCAGACACCCCTGCAAAGTCCGAAATGTGGGGAAAAAAACAATTTTTCCGCACATTTCGCTCGACGCACCCATCGAAACACGCCCCCAACAACACATGGCCTACCGTCACGCGTTCCCACAGGTGTCCCAATGAAAACGGTACCTCACATGTGTGGGTGCACCTACCTGGCCGCCAAGGGGAAAGCCTAAAACACAAGTAACCCCAAGTCTGTTTTCACACCGGAAATGTCACACTCTCACATCATACAGATATGGGCCTCGGGTGTCCAAGCCACCGAGGAAAACAGGGAACCCCATGCATTTCTGAAAAGCGGACACCCGTGGGAATCTGAAAAGGTATGATATGCCCAAATTGCCCCAGATTTTATTACCCAGACACCCCTGCTAATTCCGAAATGTGGGAAAAAATACGCAATTTCCGCACATTTCGCTCGGCTCACCCATCGAAACACGCCCCAACAACACATGGCCTACCGTCGCGCATTCCCACAGGTGTCCCGATGAAAATGGTACCTCACATGTGTGGGTGCACCTACCTGGCCGCCAAGTGGAAAGCCTAAAACACAAGTAACCCCAAGTCTGTTTTCACACCGGAAATGTCACACTCTCACATCATACAGATATGGGCCTCGGGTGTCCAAGCCACCAAGGAAAACAGGGAACCCCATGCATTTCCGGAAAGAGGACACCCGTGGGAATCGGCAGAGGTATGATATGCCCAAATCGCCCCAGAATTTATTACCCAGACACCCCCGCAAAGTCCGAAATGTGGGGAAAAAAACGCTTTTTCCGCACATTTCGCTTGACGCACCCATCGAAACACGCCCCCAACAACACATGGCCTACCGTCACGCATTCCCACAGGTGTCCCGATGAAAACGGTACCTCACATGTGTGGGTGCACCTACCTGGCCGCCAAGGGGAAAGCCTAAAACACAAGTAACCCCAAGTCTGTTTTCACACCGGAAATGTCACACTCTCACATCATACAGATATGGGCCTCGGGTGTCCAAGCCACCAAGGAAAACAGGGAACCCCATGCATTTCAATAAAGAGGACACCAGTGGGAATCCGCAAAGGTATGATATGCCCAAATTGCCCCAGATTTTATTACCCAGACAACCCTGCAAAGTCCGAAATGTGGGAAAAAATACGCAATTTCCGCACATTTCGCTCGGCTCACCCATCGAAACACGCCCCAACAACACATGGCCTACCGTCGTGCATTCCCACAGGTGTCCCGATGAAAACGGTACCTCACATGTGTGGGTGCACCTACCTGGCCGCCAAGGGAAAAGCCTAAAACACAAGTAACCCAAGTCTGTTTTCACACTGGAAATGTCACACTCTCACATCATACAGATATGGGCCTCGGGTGTCCAAGCCACCAAGGAAAACAGGGAGCCCCATGCATTTCCGAAAAGAGGACACCCGTGGGAATCCGCAGAGGTGTGATTTGCGCACATCGCCCCAGATTTTTTTACCCAGACACCCCTGCAAAGTCCAAAATGTGGGGGAAAAACGCTTTTTCCGCACATTTCGCTCGACGCACCCATCGAAACACGCCCCCAACAACACATGGCCTACCGTCCCGCGTTCCCACAGGTGTCCCGATGAAAACGGTACCTCACATGCGTGGGTGCACCTACCTGGCCGGCAAGGGGCAAGCCGAAAACGCAAGCAACCCCCAGTCTGTTTGCAGAGGGGAATCTCAGCCATTCTGCCGACCGGCACAACATACAGATATGGGCCTCGGGTGTCCAAGCCACCAAGGAAAACAGGGAGCCCCATGCATTTCGAAAAGAGGACACCCGTTGGAATCCGCAGAGGTGTGATTTGCGCACATCGCCCCTGATTTTTTTACCCAGACACCCCTGCAAAGTCCGAAATGTGGGGGAAAAAATGTTTTTTCTGCACATTTCGCTTGACGCACCCATCGAAACACGCCCCCAACAACACATGGCCTACCGTCCCGCATTCCCACAGGTGTCCGGATGAAAACGGTACCTCACATGCGTGGGTGCACCTACCTGGCCAGCAAGGGGCAAGCCGAAAACGCAAGCAACCCCCAGTCTGTTTGCAGAGGGGAATCTCAGCCATTCTGCCGACCGGCACAACATACAGATATGGGCCTCGGGTGTCCAAGCCACCAAGGAAAACAGGGAGCCCCATGCATTTCCGAAAAGAGGACACCCGTGGGAATCCGCAGAGGTGTGATTTGCGCACATCGCCCCAGATTTTTTTACCCAGACACCCCTGCAAAGTCCGAAATGTGGGGGAAAAAACGCTTTTTCCGCACATTTCGCTCGACGCACCCATCGAAACACGCCCCCAACAACACATGGCCTACCGTCCCGCGTTCCCACAGGTGTCCCGATGAAAACGGTACCTCACATGCGTGGGTGCACCTACCTGGCCGGCAAGGGGCAAGCCGAAAACGCAAGTAACCCCAAGTCTGTATTCACACCGGAAATGTCACTCTCACATCATACAGTTATGGGCCTCGGGTGTCCAAGCCACCAAGGAAAACAGGGAACCCCATGCATTTCCGAAAATAGGATACCCGTGGGAATCCGCAGAGGTATGATATGCCCAAATCGCCCCAGAATGTATCACCCAGACACCCCTGCAAAGTCCGAAATGTGGGGAAAAAGCGCTTTTTCCGCACATTTCGCTCGACGCACCCATCGAAACACGCCCCCAACAACACATGGCCTACCGTCACGCGTTCCCACAGGTGTACCGATGAAAACGGTCCCTCACATGTGTGGGTGCACCTACCTGGCCGCCAAGGGGAAAGCCTAAAACACAAGTAACCCCAAGTCTGTTTTCAGAGGGAAATCTCAGACATTCTGCCGACCGGCACAATGTACAGATATGGGCCTCGGGTGTCCAAGCCACCGAGGAAAACAGGGAACCCCATGCATTTCCGAAAAGAGGACACCCGTGGGAATCCGTAAAGGTATGATATGCCCAAATTGCCCCAGATTTTATTACCCAGACACCCCCGCAAAGTCCGAAATGTGGGAAAAAATACGCAATTTCCGCACATTTTGCTCGGCTCACCCATCGAAACACGCCCCCAACAACACATGGCCAACCTTCGCGCATTCCCACAGGTGTCCCGATGAAAACGCTACCTCACATGTGTGGGTGCACCTACCTGGCCGCCAAGGGGAAAGCCTAAAACACAAGTAACCCCAAGTCTGTTTTCACACTGGAAATGTCACACTCTCACATCATACAGATATGGGCCTCGGGTGTCCAAGCCACCAAGGAAAACAGGGAGCCCCATGCATTTCCGAAAAGAGGACACCCGTGGGAATCCGCAGAGGTGTGATTTGCGCACATCGCCCCAGATTTTTTTACCCAGACACCCCTGCAAAGTCCAAAATGTGGGGGAAAAACGCTTTTTCCGCACATTTCGCTCGACGCACCCATCGAAACACGCCCCCAACAACACATGGCCTACCGTCCCGCGTTCCCACAGGTGTCCCGATGAAAACGGTACCTCACATGCGTGGGTGCACCTACCTGGCCGGCAAGGGGCAAGCCGAAAACGCAAGCAACCCCCAGTCTGTTTGCAGAGGGGAATCTCAGCCATTCTGCCGACTGGCACAACATACAGATATGGGCTTCGGGTGTCCAAGCCACCAAGGAAAACAGGGAGCCCCATGCATTTCCGAAAAGAGGACACCTGTGGGAATCCGCAGAGGTATGATTTGCACACATCGCCCCAGAATTTATTACCCAGACACCCCCGCAAAGTCCGAAATGTGCCCCGGACTTTGCGGAGGTGTCTGTGTAATACCCCAAAAGGTGGGGCAGGACCCCCAATAGATGGGGCAGTAGGGTTTGGGCACCCTGGGGGCAGATAGCCACACTAATGGGCCCATCTGCACCAAGCAAGGTTGGGTAAACAAAAAGAAATATACAAAACCACAGGCTGCTTTTTAGGGGGGGCTGAGGGCCACCTAAAATTGGCAGCGCATGATGTACCGCAACGGGGGGTGGCCCTCAACCCCCCCACCCCAAATGGAGGGCCCCACCTCATGCAACCCTCCCTGGGGGCAGATAGGGGGGGGCACCTCATGCATCCCTCCCTGGGGTCAGATGCCCCTTCCTAGGAGCAGTTATCTGCCCCCAGGGAGGGTTGCATGAGGTGGGGCCCTCCATTTGGGGTGGGGGGGTTGAGGGCCACCCCCCGTTGCGGTACATCATGTGCTGCCAATTTAGGGTGGCCCTCAGCCCCCCCTAAAAAGCAGCCTGTGATTTTGTATATTTTTTTTTTTTACCCAACTTGGCTTGGTGCAGATGGGCCCATTAGTGTGGCTATCTGCCCCCAGGGAGCCCAAACCCTACTGCTCCGTCTATTGGGGGTCCTGCCCCACCTTTTGGGGTGCCCCCCCCACCCCAACCCCAATGGCTGCGGGACACACCTCATGCAGGCCTCCCTGGGCCTCCTCCAAACGGCTGCGTGAGGTACACCCCACCTCCATTTGGGGTGAGGGGGGAGAGGGCCACCCCAAAAGGTGGGGCAGGACCCCCAATAGATGGGGCAGTAGGGTTTGGGTACCCTGGGGGCAGATAGCCACACTAATGTGGCCATCTGCACCAAGCAAAGTTGGGTAAACAAAAAAAAATATACAAAATCACAGGCTGCTTTTTAGGGGGGGCTGAGGGCCACCCTAAATTGGCAGCGCATGATGTACCGCAACGGGGGGTGGCCCTCAACCCCCCCCACCCCAAATGGAGGGCCCCACCTCATGCAACCCTCCCTGGGGGCAGATAGGGGGGGCCCACCTCATGCATCCCTCCCTGGGGTCAGATGCCCCTTCCTAGGAGCAGATATCTGCCCCCAGGGAGGGTTGCATGAGGTGGGGCCCTCCATTTGGGGTGGGGGGGGGTTGAGGGCCACCCCCCGTTGCGGTACATCATGCACTGCCAATTTAGGGTGGCCCTCAGCCCCCCTAAAAAGCAGCCTGAGAATTTGTATATTTTTTTTTGTTTACCCAACTTGGCTTGGTGCAGATGGGCCCATTAGTGTGGCTATCTGCCCCCAGGGTGCCCAAACCCTACTGCTCCATCTATTGGGGGTCCTGCCCCACCTTTTGGGGTGCCCCCCCACCCCACCCCCAATGGCTGGGGGACACACCTCATACAGGCCTCCCTGGGCCTCCTCCAAACGGCTGCGTGAGGTACACCCCACCTCCATTTGGGGTGAGGGGGGAGAGGGCCACCCCAAAAGGTGGGGCAGGACCCCCAATAGATGGGGCAGTAGGGTTTGGGCACCCTGGGGGCAGATAGCCACACTAATGTGGCCACCTGCACCAAGCAAAGTTGGGTAAACAAAAAAAATATACAAAATCACAGGCTGCTTTTTAGGCGGGGCTGAGGGCTACCCTAAATTGGCAGCGCATGATGTACCGCAACGGGGGGTGGCCCTCAACCCCCCCCACCCCAAATGGAGGGCCCCACCTCATGCAACCCTCCCTGGGGGCAGATATCTGCTCCTAGGAAGGGGCATCTGACCCCAGGGAGGGATGCATGGGGTGAGGCCCCCCCTATCTGCCCCCAGGGAGGGTTGCATGAGGTGGGCCCCTCCATTTGGGGTGGGGGGGGTTGAGGGCTACCCCCCATTGCGGTACATCATGTGCTGCCAATTTAGGGTGGCCCTCAGCCCCCCCTAAAAAGCAGCCTGTGATTTTGTATATTTTTTTTTGTTTACCCAAATTTGCTTGGTGCAGATGGGCACATTAGTGTGGCTATCTGCCCCCAGGGTGCCCAAACCCTACTGCCCCATCTATTGGGGGTCCTGCCCCACCTTTTGGGGTGCCCCCCAACCCACCCCCAATGGCTGGGGGACACACCTCATGCAGGCCTCCCTGGGCCTCCTCCAAACGGCTGCGTGAGGTACACCCCACCTCCATTTCGGGTGAGGGGGGAGAGGGCCACCCCAAAAGGTGGGGCAGGATCCCCAATAGATCGGGCAGTAGGGTTTGGGCACCCTGGGGGCAGATAGCGACACTAATGTGGCCATCTGCACCAAGCAAAGTTGGGTAAACAAAAAAAATATACAAAATCACAGGCTGCTTTTTAGGCGGGGCTGAGGGCTACCCTAAATTGGCAGCGCATGATGTACCGCAACGGGGGGTGGCCCTCAACCCCCCCCACCCCAAATGGAGGGCCCCACCTCATGCAACCCTCCCTGGGGGCAGATATCTGCTCCTAGGAAGGGGCATCTGACCCCAGGGAGGGATGCATGGGGTGAGGCCCCCCCTATCTGCCCCCAGGGAGGGTTGCATGAGGTGGGCCCCTCCATTTGGGGTGGGGGGGGTTGAGGGCCACCCCCCATTGCGGTACATCATGTGCTGCCAATTTAGGGTGGCCCTCAGCCCCCCCTAAAAAGCAGCCTGTGATTTTGTATATTTTTTTTTGTTTACCCAAATTTGCTTGGTGCAGATGGGCACATTAGTGTGGCTATCTGCCCCCAGGGTGCCCAAACCCTACTGCCCCATCTATTGGGGGTCCTGCCCCACCTTTTGGGGTGCCCCCCCAACCCACCCCCAATGGCTGGGGGACACACCTCATGCAGGCCTCCCTGGGCCTCCTCCAAACGGCTGCGTGAGGTACACCCCACCTCCATTTCGGGTGAGGGGGGAGAGGGCCACCCCAAAAGGTGGGGCAGGATCCCCAATAGATCGGGCAGTAGGGTTTGGGCACCCTGGGTGCAGATAGCGACACTAATGTGGCCATCTGCACCAAGCAAAGTTGGGTAAACAAAAAAAAATATACAAAACCACAGGCTGCTTTTTAGGGGGGGCTGAGGGCCACCCAAAATTGGCAGCGCATGATGTACCGCAACGGGGGGTGGCCCTCAACCCCCCCCACCCCAAACGGAGGGCCCCACCTCATGCAACCCTCCCTGGGGGCAGATAGGAGGGGGCCCACCTCATGCATCCCTCCCTGGGGTCAGATGCCCCTTCCTAGGAGCAGATATCTGCCCCCAGGGAGGGTTGCATGAGGTGGGGCCCTCCATTTGGGGTGGGGGGGTTGAGGGCCACCCCCCGTTGCGGTACATCATGCGCTGCCAATTTAGGGTGGCTCTCAGCCCCCCCTAAAAAGCAGCCTGAGATTTTGTATATGTTTTTTGTTTACCCAACTTGGCTTGGTGCAGATGGGCCAATTAGTGTGGCTATCTGCCCCCAGGGTGCCCAAACCCTACTGCCCCGTCTATTGGGGGTCCTGCCCCACCTTTTGGGGTGCCCCCCCACCCCACCCCCAATGGCTGGGGGGCACACCTCATGCAGGCCGCCCTGGGCCTCCTCCAAACGGCTGCGTGAGGTACACCCCACCTCCATTTGGGGTGAGGGGGGAGAGGGCCACCCCAAAAGGTGGGGCAGGATCCCCAATAGATGGGGCAGTAGGGTTTGGGCACCCTGGGGGCAGATAGCCACACTTATGTGGCCATCTGCACCAAGCAAAGTTGGGTAAACAAAAATAAATATACAAAACCACAGGCTTCTTTTTAGGGGGGGCTGAGGGCCACCCTAAATTGGCAGCGCATGATGTACCGCAATGGGGGGTGGCCCTCAACCCCCCTCCCACCCCAAATGGAGGGCCCCACCTCATGCAACCCTCCCTGGGGGCAGATAGGGGGGGGCACCTCATGCATCCCTCCCTGGGGTCAGATGCCCCTTCCTAGGAGCAGATATCTGCCCCCAGGGAGGGTTGCATGAGGTGGGGCCCTCCATTTGGGGTGGGGGGGGTTGAGGGCCACCCCCCGTTGTGGTACATCATGCGCTGCCAATTTAGGGTGGCCCTCAGCCCCCCTAAAAAGCAGCCTGTGATTTTGTATATTTTTTTTTTTGTTTACCCAACATTGCTTGGTGCAGATGGGCCCATTAGTGTGGCTATCTGCCCCCAGGGTGCCCAAACCCTACTGCTCCATCTATTGGGGGTCCTGCCCCACCTTTTGGGGTGCCCCCCCACCCCACCCCCAATGGCTGGGGGACACACCTCATGCAGGCCTCCCTGGGCCTCCTCCAAACGGCTGCGTGAGGTACACCCCACCTCCATTTGGGGTGAGGGGGGAGAGGGCCACCCCAAAAGGTGGGGCAGGATCCCCAATAGATGGGGCAGTAGGGTTTGGGCACCCTGGGGGCAGATAGCCACACTAATGTGGCCATCTGCACCAAGCAAAGTTGGGTAAACAAAAAAAAATATACAAAACCACAGGCTGCTTTTTAGGGGGGCTGAGGGCCACCCTAAATTGGCAGCGCATGATGTACCGCAACGGGGGGTGGCCCTCAACCCCCCCACCCCAAATGGAGGGCCCCACCTCATGCAACCCTCCCTGGGGGCAGATGGGGGGGGCACCTCATGCATCCCTCCCTGGGGTCAGATGCCCCTTCCTAGAAGCAGATATCTGCCCCCAGTGAGGGTTGCATGAGGTGGGGCCCTCCATTTGGGGTGGGGGGGGTTGAGGGCCACCCCCCGTTGTGGTACATCATGCGCTGCCAATTTAGGGTGGCCCTCTGCCCCCCCTAAAAAGCAGCCTGAGATTTTGTATATTTTTTTTTGTTTACCCAACTTGGCTTGGTGCAGATGGGCCCATTAGTGTGGCTATCTGCCCCCAGGGTGCCCAAACCCTACTGCCCCGTCTATTGGGGGTCCTGCCCCACCTTTTGGGGTGCCCCCCCACCCCACCCCCAATGGCTGGGGGACACACCTCATGCAGGCCTCCCTGGGCCTCCTCCAAACGGCTGCGTGAGGTACACCCCACCTCCATTTGGGGTGAGGGGGGAGAGGGCCACCCCAAAAGGTGGGGCAGGATCCCCAATAGATGGGGCAGTAGGGTTTGGGCACCCTGGGGGCAGATAGCCACACTAATGTGGCCATCTGCACCAAGCAAAGTTGGGTAAAAAAAAAAAATATACAAAACCACAGGCTTCGTTTTAGGGGGGGCTGAGTGCCACCCTAAATTGGCAGCGCATGATGTACTGCAACGGGGGGTGGCCCTCAACCCCCCCCACCCCAAATGGAGGGCCCCACCTCATGCAACCCTCCCTGGGGGCAGATAGGGGGGCCCACCTCATGCATCCCTCCCTGAGGTCAGATGCCCCTTCCTAGGAGCAGATATCTGCCCCCAGGGAGGGTTGCATGAGGTGGGGCCCTCCATTTGGAGTGGGGGGGTTGAGGGCCACCCCCCGTTGTGGTACATAATGCGCTGCCAATTTAGGGTGGCCCTCAGCCCCCCCTAAAAAGCATCCTGAGATTTTGTATATTTTTTTTTGTTTACCCAACTTGGCTTGGTGCAGATGGGCCCATTAGTGTGGCTATCTGACCCAGGGTGCCCAATCCCTACTGCCCCGTCTATTGGTGGTCCTGCCCCACCTTTTGGGGTGCCCCCCCACCCCACCCCCAATGGCTGGGGGACACACCTCATGCAGACCTCCCTGGGCCTCCTCCAAACGGCTGCGTGAGGTACACCGCACCTCCATTTGGGGTGAGGGGGAGAGGGCCACCCCAAAAGGTGGGGCAGGATCCCCAATAGATGGGGCAGTAGGGTTTGGGCACCCTGGGTGCAGATAGCCACACTAATGTGGCCATCTGCACCAAGCAAAGTTGGGTAAACAAAAAAAAATATACAAAACCACAGGCTGCTTTTTAGGGGGGACTGAGGGCCACCCAAAATTGGCAGCGCATGATGTACCACAACGGGGGTGGCCCTCAACCCCCCCCCACCCCAAATGCAGGGCCCCACCTCATGCAACCCTCCCTGGGGGCAGATAGGGGGGCCCACCTCATGCATCCCTCCCTGGGGTCAGATGCCCCTACCTAGGAGCAGCTATCTGCCCCCAGGGAGGGTTGCATGAAGTGGGGCCCTCCATTTGGGGTGGGGGGGGTTGAGGGCCAGCCCCCGTTGCGCTACATCATGCGCTGCCAATTTAAGGTGGCCCTCAGCCCCGCCTAAAAAGCAGCCTGTGATTTTGTATATTTTTTTTTGTTTACCCAACTTGGCTTGGTGCAGATGGGCCCATTAGTGTGGCTATCTGCCCCCAGGGTGCCCAAACCCTACTGCACCTTTATTGGGGGTCCTGCCCCACCTTTTGGGGTGCCCCCCCACCCCAACCCCAATGGCTGGGGGACACACCTCATGCAGGCCTCCCTGGACCTCCTCCAAACGGCTGCATGAGGTACACCCCACCTCCATTTGGGGTGAGGGGGGAGAGGGCCACCCCAAAAGGTGGGGCAGGATCCCCAATAGATGGGGCAGTAGGGTTTGGGCACCCTGGGGGCAGATAGCCACACTAATGTGGCCATCTGCACCAAGCAAAGTTGGGTAAAAAAAAAAAATATACAAAACCACAGGCTTCTTTTTAGGGGGGGCTGAGGGCCACCCTAAATTGGCAGCGCATGATGTACCGCAACGGGGGGTGGCCCTCAACCCCCCCACCCCAAATGGAGGGCCCCACCTCATGCAACCCTCCCTGGGGGTAGATAGGGGGGCCCACCTCATGCATCCCTCCCTGGGGTCAGATGCCCCTTCCTAGGAGCAGATATCTGCCCCCAGGGAGGGTTGCATGAGGTGGGGCCCTCCATTTGGAGTGGGGGGTTGAGGGCCACCCCCCGTTGCGGTACATAATGCGCTGCCAATTTAGGGTGGCCCTCAGCCCCCCCTAAAAAGCAGCCTGAGATTTTGTATATTTGTTTTTGTTTACCCAACTTGGCTTGGTGCAGATGGGCCCATTAGTGTGGCTATCTGACCCAGGGTGCCCAATCCCTACTGCCCCGTCTATTGGGGGTCCTGCCCCACCTTTTGGGGTGCCCCCCCACCCCACCCCCAATGGCTGGGACACACACCTCATGCAGGCCTCCCTGGGCCTCCTCCAAACGGCTGCGTGAGGTACACCGCACCTCCATTTGGGTTGAGGGGGGAGAGGGCCACCCCAAAAGGTGGGGCAGGATCCCCAATAGATGGGGCAGTAGGGTTTGGGCACCCTGGGTGCAGATAGCCACACTAATGTGGCCATCTGCACCAAGCAAAGTTGGGTAAACAAAAAAAAATATACAAAACCACAGGCTGCTTTTTAGGGGGGGCTGAGGGTCACCCAAAATTGGCAGCGCATGATGTACCGCAACGGGGGGTGGCCCTCAACCCCCCCCCCCCACCCCAAATGGAGGGCCCCACCTCATGCAACCCTCCCTGGGGGCAGATAGGGGGGGCCCACCTCATGCATCCCTCCCTGGGGTCAGATGCCCCTACCTAGGAGCAGCTATCTGCCCCCAGGGAGGGTTGCATGAGGTGGGGCCCTCCATTTGGGGTGGGGGGGGTTGAGGGCCACCCCCCGTTGCGGTACATCATGCGCTGCCAATTTAAGGTGGCCCTCAGCCCCACCTAAAAAGCAGCCTGTGATTTTGTATATTTTTTTTTGTTTACCCAACTTGGCTTGGTGCAGATGGGCCCATTAGTGTGGCTATCTGCCCCCAGGGTGCCCAAACCCTACTGCCCCGTCTATTGGGGGTCCTGCCCCACCTTTTGGGCTGCCCCCCCACCCCAACCCCAATGGCTGGGGGACACACCCCATGCAGGACTCCCTGGACGTCCTCCAAACGGCTGCGTGAGGTACACCCCACCTCCATTTGGGGTGAGGGGGGAGAGGGCCACCCCAAAAAGTGGGGCAGGACCCCCAATAGATGGGGCAGTAGGGTTTGGGCACCCTGGGGGCAGATAGCCACACTAATGTGGCCATCTGCACCAAGCAAAGTTGGGTAAACAAAAAAAAATATACAAAATCACAGCCTGCTTTTTAGGGGGGGCTGAGGGCCACCCTAAATTGGCAGCGCATGATGTACCGCAACGGGGGGTGGCCCTCAACCCCCCCACCCCAAATGGAGGGCCCCACCTCATGCAACCCTCCCTGGGGGCAGATATCTGCTCCTAGGAAGGGGCATCTGACCCCAGGGAGGGATGCATGAGGTGAGGCCCCCCCTATCTGCCCCCAGGGAGGGTTGCATGAGGTGGGGTCCTCCATTTGGGGTGGGGGGGTTGAGGGCCACCCCCCGTTGTGGTACATCATGCGCTGCCAATTTAGGGTGGCCCTCAGCCCCCCCTAAAAAGCAGCCTGTGATTTTGTATATTTTTTTTGTTTACCCAACTTTGCTTGGTGCAGATGGGCCCATTAGTGTGGCTATCTGCCCCCAGGGTGCCCAACCCCTACTGCCCCATCTATTGGGGTCCTGCACCACCTTTTGGGGTGCCCCCCCACCCCACCCCCAATGGCTGGGGTACACACCTCATGCAGGCCTCCCTGGGCCTCCTCCAAACGGCTGCGTGAGGTACACCCCACCTCCATTTGGGGTGAGGGGGGAGAGGGCCACCCCAAAAGGTGGGGCAGGATCCCCAATAGATGGGGCAGTAGGGTTTGGGCACCCTGGGGGCAGAAAGCCACACTAATGTGGCCATCTGCACCAAGCAAAGTTGGGTAAACAAAAAAAAATATACAAAACCACAGGCTGCTTTTTAGGGGGGGCTGAGGGCCACCCTAAATTGGCAGCGCATGATGTACCGCAACGGGGGGTGCCCCTCAACCCCCCCACCCCAAATGGAGGGCCACACCTCATGCAACCCTGCCTGGGGGCAGATAGGGGGGGCCCACCTCATGCATCCCTCCCTGGGGTCAGATGCCTCTTCCTAGGAGCAGATATCTGCCCCCAGGGAGGGTTGCATGAGGTGGGGCCCTCCATTTGGGGTGTGGGGGGTTGAGGGCCACCCCCCGTTGCGGTACATCATGCGCTGCCAATTTAGGGTGGCCCTCAGCCCCCCCTAAAAAGTAGCCTGAGATTTTGTATATTTTTTTTTGTTTACCCAACTTGGCTTGGTGCAGATGGGCCCATTAGTGTGGCTATCTGCCCCCAGGGTGCCCAAACCCTACTGCCCCGTCTATTGGGGGTCCTGCTCCACCTTTTGGGTTGCCCCCCCCACCCCACCCCTAATGGCTGGGGGACACACCTCATGCAGGCCTCCCTGGGCCTCCTCCAAACGGCTGCGTGAGGTACACCCCACCTCCATTTGGGGTGAGGGGGGAGAGGGCCACCCTCAAAAGGTGGGGCAGGACCCCCAATAGATGGGGCAGTAGGGTTTGGGCACCCTGGGGGCAGATAGCCACACTAATGTGGCCATCTGCACCAAGCAAAGTTGGGTAAACAATATAAAATATACAAAATCACAGGCTGCTTTTTAGGGGGGCTGAGGGCCACCCTAAATTGGCAGCTCATGATGTACCGCAACAGGGGGTGGCCCTCAACCCCCCCCACCCCAAATGGAGGGCCCCACCACATGCAACCCTCCCTGGGGGCAGATATCTGCTCCTAGGAAGGGGCATCTGACCCCAGGGAGGGATGCATGAGGTGAGCCCCCCCTATCTGCCCCCAGGGAGGGTTGCATGAGGTGGGGCCCTCCATTTGGGGTGGGGGGGGTTGAGGGCCACCCCCCGTTGCGGTACATCATGCGCTGCCAATTTAGGGTGGCCCTCAGCCCCCCCTAAAAAGCAGCCTGTGATTTTGTATATTTTTTTTTGTTTACCCAACTTTACTTGGTGCAGATGGGCCCATTAGTGTGGCTATCTGCCCCCAGGGTGCCCAAACCCTACTGCCCCATCTATTGGGGGTCCTTCCCCACCTTTTGGGGTGCCCCCCCACCCCACCCCCAATGGCTGGGGGACACACCTCATGCAGGCCTCCCTGGACCTCCTCCAAACGGCTGCGTGAGGTACACCCCACCTCCATTTGGGGTTAGGGGGGAGAGGGCCACCCCAAAAGGTGGGACAGGATCCCCAATAGATGGGGCAGTAGGGTTTGGGCACCCTGGGGGCAGATAGCCACACTAATGTGGCCATCTGCACCAAACAAAGTTGGGTAAACAAAAAAATATACAAAACCACAGGCTTCTTTTTAGGGGGGGCTGAGGGCCACCCTAAATTGGCAGCGCAAGATGTACCGCAACGGGGGGTGGCCCTCAACCCTCCCCACCCCAAATGGAGGGCCCCACTTCATGCAACCCTCCCTGGGGGCAGATAGGGGGGGCCACCTCATGCATCCCTCCCTGGGGTCAGATGCCCCTTCCTAGGAGCAGATATCTGCCCCCAGGGAGGGTTACAAGGGGTGCCCCCTTTCTACTTCGGTTGGGGGGCACCCCCCCATGGGGGGACACCCCCCCTTTCATTCAGTAAAAAATCCATGGTGGCTAGTGGCCCCCACCCCTTCCCCAACCCCGTTTCCCATCATTTCATTTTTATTTTTTATTTTACATTCCCTTGGGGCAGATGGTCAGCCATCTGCCCCAGGCTTCACATGCACATGCCCCCATGCTTTGGGGTCAGGAGGGGGGAGAGGGCTGCTTACTTGAAGCAGCCCCTCCCCCCCCCACCTCACAAAGAGATCCATGGTGGTCTAGTGGGTTGCTGGTCATGGATCGAGCGATCTGCGCCGATCCGTGACCAGCAATGCCTCATATGTGGTGTCCTTGGAAAGGGGAGAAAGTCCCCTTTCCAGGGACACCACGTTTTGCTCAATCCCTGGTGGCCTAGTGGGCCCCAGGACCCCAAACCCCCTCCCACCTCCCCCCATCCCTCGGATTATTATTATTTTTTCTTTTATATATTTCCCTGGGGGCAGATGGTCAGCCATCTGCCCCCAGGGTTCATTTTCATGTGTCCCCATGCTTTGGGGGCCGGGGGGGAGAGGGATGCTTACCTGAAGCAGCCCCCCTCCCCCCCAACTCACAAACAGATCCATGGTGGTTCAGTGGGTTGCTGGTCACGGATCAGCGCTCTGCGCTGATCCGTGACCAGCAATGCGGCATATGAGTGGTGTCCCTGGAAAGGGGAGAAAGTCCCCTTTCCAGGGACACCAATTTTAGGTCAATCCCTGGTGGCCCAGTGGGCCCCAGGGCCCAAAACCCCCTCCCCACCTCCCTCCTTCCCTTTTTTTTTTTTTTTTCCCCACCCCTGGGGGCAGTGATCATCTGCCCCCAGAGGTCCCTGGCGCTGTGGCCCCATGCTTTGGGGCCACGGGGGAAGGGGGCCGCTTACCTAGTAAGCAACCCCCCCTCCCCCACGCGTCACAAAAGGATCTTCGTTTGATCCGTGACGTTGCTGCCCGCGGATCGAGGCGCCCTGCACCCGATCCGCGGGCAGCAAAGCCACACAATGAGTATCGTTGGAAAGGGGAAGATCTCCCCTTTCCAACGATACCCGCCTCGATCTCCGGCTTGAAATACATTGGCTCTATTTAGCACCAGGCCATCATTGAGGTAGAGCATTCACTCCAGGGTTAGCTTTAAGAAACCGTCCCTCTTACCTTCGTCTAGATGGCTTTTTTCCTTAGAATCAACACCTAGTGATTGTTTTACTTTGACTTTAGGTGGGAGGTTTAGACTCACCTTTATCCTTGCTTCTTCCTCGTTACAGCTTGCTGGTCTTTTGACCTTATTAACAGAAGGTTGTCTTTCATGGCCCATGCTTGTTTTACTTTGGATTTGGTCGGGAGATTTAGGATTACTTTTATCCTGGGTAGTTTGTCAGAAGGTTGTCCTTCTCTTTCTGCCTTGTTGGTGAGGGGATATCTCTCTCTTTTATGGAGGGATTTGACAGGGTCCTGCGTCTTTGCACACACCTCCCTCGCCTCTGAAGATTTTTGTTGCGAGGCACTATCAGGGTTTTTCATCCACTGGACTCTCCCTCCACCGTTTGGAGCCATCTTAATTAAGACAGAAATGTTTGTGCCCACTTTCGGGCTATCCTCATCTTTCTCAGAGGTCTTGGCTCCTGTTTCATCGATCGCAGTTGAGTCGATTATTGACTCACTATAGACTGACGAGGTGCTGTCATCGGTCAAGATGCTGTAGGTGGAGAAGTCATGAGATTGATCACATTGGTTTCTTCGTGCCTTGGATTCTCTGTTTCACTCGTCCCATAAGCCTCAGTTTTATCCATATTTATTACAGATGATGAAGTCATGGATTTTAGGATTCCTCCAGATCTTCCTTGTGGCAGTGTTAGATTTTTAATAAAAGTGTGACTGCTGTTCGATTTTACTTTGGAAGGGTTTTCTTGGTTTTTCGATTTCTTTATGTGTGCCTTTTTATAGGTGTTCTTTTTGTCCTGTAAAAACAGAATTTTTGTTACAGGGGCAGCTGTTCCAGTGGTCCCCGTACTGTGGTCTTTTGTTTTTTTTGTAAACATTTCACAGATTTTCCAGTCAGGAGTTCCAGCAACTCACTTGTTTGTGTTTCTATTTCCTATAGTCTCCCTCTAGCATTCAATGATGGTTCTTCATGTAGGATAGATTGTTGGTCAACATGATTTTCCAAATTATTCTCCTTGTAGCTCTTTCCTTTTGAAGGTGTAAGGATATTCAATTGTTGGCCCAGGCTACTCTGCCCTCGCGTCCGAGCAGCAGCAACTCCTTCAGCCCTTAGCATTTTATTTGTGTGACCCTTAATATGAGTATTGGATGCTTTAGTGTTGGTGGCAGGGTTTAAGTTTGAAGGTCTATTTGAACCTCGAAGTTCTTGGTTGCCTGGCTCACCAAGATTGACATCTTTTGTTTTTAGGTGAAAGGGGTCCGGGATCCTTTCCCCTTCAGACAGAAAAGGTACCTGCTCCCACAGATACTCGCGATAGTTTCCTTTCGGTTTTTTCTTTTATGATCGGAGCAAGTAAGTTATGGAGTAATTGGGCCCCCCAGCCGAACTATTCTCCATATTTATTTAGATAGCATTGATGAAGCCTTCTAGAAAGATAATCACAGTATGGACCATCATCAGCATAGTTGTGTGGTCTTTTATGGTTTCTTCAATAGTTTCATGTGGCGTCACAAATGGTGACAAGATGCTGGTTAGAGCTGAAACTAAATAAAAGTCTTTATCGTTGGTATGTACAGTGTTTTTAATATTTTCAGATGGTATGTTGGTTTCCTTCTGAACTTCTGTAGTCATTGAAGCTACTTCTTTCATTGATTTGCCTATCTCTTTCAGGACACTGTTTCTTTTAGTTCCTTTTGTGGTTTGCTTGCTTTGGGTTGCTCCTTCAGAGGGATTATTTTTCAGACCAGAAGTGGCAATCAGCATTTTTTTTGTTGTTTCGTGGCTTTAAAATTGTTTGTTTCCATATTAAGTGATTTTTCCAAAAGAATTTGATCAGGTATATCGAATTCATTTGTGTCATTTCGAGGTGGAGATAACTCATTCCTCTCTTTGCTAGCCATTGAGCAGGTAGCATTGAAATAAAATCGTCGCCCCCTAAACGTGTCCCCTAGAGCCAATCTGGGAGGTTTCCAAATGTTACTTTCACGTGAAGAGTGGCCGAAAGGATTGTTACTACTTGTTGGTCATTGAGCTCTGGGGGCTGTTGGAATGGGCCCCCCCTCCTTCTTCCGGGGAAGCTTTGTTTCTTTTTCGCCTGTTTCAGACTGATTCTAGTCTTTTACGTGCTCCAAATGAGACGCGCCGCATTGCGCATCCCTACAAGCACAGCCCTTCGCTCCTTGCACCAAAGCTGGAGTGTCAATATTCCGCCCTTCACGGAAATCCTTATGGGGTAGACTGTCGATAAAGAGCTCTGTGCTTGCGCCTACCGCCACTATTATGTTAAATGGGCAAACAATAGTACATGGGTTACACACATTTTTTCTTGCCGTCTGTTCATTAGCTGTAAGCAGTTCGCTCTGTGGGGAGCTTCTCTCCTCCTCTCTCGCCATTGCAGGGGGGTTGTTACCTTCTGACAATGTGCGCAGTGATGTTGATGGTAAGACAGTGGCAAGGGGGTGCTGAAATCCAAAATTCGTATTTAGAAATTCCCCCCTCCCTTAGCCTTTCCCTCACTTACTGTTCTTCTTAAAGTCCTTGAAAGAGGCTCTTCCCTGCGACAGGCTGCAGCCTTCCGCCTGACACCAGACACCAGACACTCTGCACACACTCTGCTACGTTTCGCTGGGGGGCAGATTTTTATGGCAAGAGCGAGCGTAGCAAGAGGTGGAGCTTGTTGTCCAGCAGCACAAGAGCACTGACGGAATTGTAGTCCTTACAAAGATGGTAGTCCTTAGTTAATCTGCGGCTCGAAATAGCCGCTTTTACACAATGCAGCAAGAGTTTTCCACAGGTTGCAGTGCTACTCGCAGGGTCCTCTCAGCACACCAGACACTCTGCACACATGCCCTCATTATGAATTTGCTGGTATGCTGGCAGATACCGGCAAACAGTAATACAGTTACCGCCACCCAGTCTGGTAGAATATCCACTATATTCGAGTTCCAGTAACAGTGGAAATCTCTGTTCCTGTCATGAGCACTTTTAAGGGCCACAAGTTGTGCCACAAGCAAGCACCCACAATAGCCCTAAGGTCCTTAAAACTTCAGCAAATGGGCTACTGGAGCCCGTCCTGGTGCCTCTGGCACCAGGCTCATACGCTGTGAGGAAGACACATAGCAGGTTTGCTTTCAATTATTAACATGGGAACTTTAAATCCAACATGGAGGCCACCGCATGGCTCAGTTCTTTAGAACCAAGCCATGCGGTCTAGTGCTTTGGAAGTGGCTGGGCCTGGAACTACTTTACCTGGGCTATTTAAATCACACCCAAACAGCAGAACACGCTTTGCGTTATTCTGTATCTAGCAGCATGACGCTCACCATGTTCAGCTCCTGGTCTTCAGCAGCTCCCTGCAGTCCTGCAAGAACATGAACAAGATTACTCTGACTTACCTGTGAGTACACGATCCAGCATCCAGCATCTCAACCATCCCTCGCTGGAAAACTGCAACCTGTGGAAATAAAGAGAGAAGAAAAGCATCAACATCACTCACCTGTTAGTACTAGCTTGAGGAATTCCTGCAATCTGCTGTTGCAGCCTACACTCGAACATCGCAACCTGAAATAACAAGAAAGGGAATAATATTGAAACGCACGCGGTTTCAGAACATCGAATTTCATTATTCTTACCTGAATTCAATCATGCTACGTTGCGCTTCCATCCAGAACACCACAGCAGCATCCTGCAAGGGAAAGGGAGAAATATTCAGGTTCGCTTTCAACATTTAACAAACGCGCTGCGCTCTATGTATTACTTATCTTAATGGATTCCAGGGCCCAGGTTTCATCGTTCTCTCGTCCACTCGTAGCTCCACAGTGGCCTGTGAGAAGATGAGAAGACAGGTTAGCTTTAAATAGACAATAAAAGAACGCTGTGCTTCACACTTTCTCTTACCTAAAGCATGCATCTCGACCCGGCACGCCAGCACTAAAAGACTTTCACACCTGTAATGAAGGAAATAAAGACATTAATGAAACTTCTGTAAACCACCATATAAGAGCAAAGACTGATAAAACATAAAACCTACCTATCTACAGCAGACTTGGAGTCACAGCATGCCTGGACCCGACGGAAGGCGCACTGTACCAGTCAAGTAACTTGGTCAGAGCGCCAGCAACCATTAAGTGCCCGCAACAAGAAACGCAGGACGGATAGCTCAACATATTCGAAAATAAGGTGAGAAAGACTCGGTGGGAGGGGGATTGGTTTGAGGGAGGTGGGAGATTCACCCACTAAAGACAGTTATTACAAATCCTCCCTCATGTATTGCAGATTCATTATTTCTACGTTGGGCAACTACTTATCCAGGGTTCCAGACCTCAGAGCTTTCCAGACGCCCCCGGGGATATCAGGTGAGCGTAACAGTTCCAGTTCTGAGGACTCTATGGCAGCATTGACAGTATTTCCAGCACCAGTAAAACAATCATTGGCAATACCAAAAATGTTAGTAATTGTGTAGACATAGGAAAGGCACTTTCCAGCCTCTGTCGCAGTGGTAGTAGGTGCAAAATGGTGTGAGTACCTGGGCGTCTAACATCAGGGCCTGCAAATGCCTAATACTTGTCCACAAGACAAAATTGTTAGATTTGACGATGCTTGTTTTTAAAAGGCCTTCAGTGAAAGACATGCATAGTGCTTATAAATTAAGTGTCTAAAGGCAGACCTGCTTAAGACATTTTTATTACACCAGTCGCTCATTTACTACTCCAATTAAGTCATTAAATCTCACTTGACTGCTTTGAGAAAACATTGGCAGATGCTTCAGTAACTCAAAGTTTGATGGTAAGACTTGATCAGAGTGAGCTGAAAGAGTTCCCATGAGGAGGTGTTGGGGGTGGGGAGCGTCAGGAACTGGGTGGGAATGGACATAGGAATCAGCATGACCATGGGCAGTAAATCCGTCAGGCGAATAACCAAATAACAACTACAAGGTGTGTGTCCCTCCTCATATGCCATTTCTCACTATCTGTAACCTAATGCAATAGTTTTGTCTTATAGGTGGCGCTAAACTAAAAAACAGTAATGAGGACTGACATGGAGGCACTTGTACTGCCTGATGGATCCACCCATCCTTGAAGTTAGCCAATCATTTGTCACTGTTCTCTCTGCCTTCCCTGACTGCTGGGTGTATCTCTGGGTGCAAAAGCGAGTGAGCGCACCTGCATGAGCCTCAGAGCCAAGCAATACCAGTGCTCACACGTTGCGCAGGTCTCCACCACTGGTACTATTTGTCTGTCCCCCCACGATCAGCACTTTCACTTTGCTGTCTACAGCCTTCCTGCCACTGACGGACAGCCAGCCAGGAGCCCAAGGAGCTTTTCCTCAAGTTATTCCTCTTTGGTGAGGGAGACGAATGGTCATCAAATTGGGGAAGGTACTGTTTTATCTACAATAGTGACCACCATAAATCAGAGCTCTTACGGCATGAACCAACTCCTTTAATCATCTTTATGTAACTGTCAAATCTTGCATTCCAATCTCTGGTTCCATAGTCTAACATTCTACATTCTTTCTACTATTAGCATGTTCTGTCCCTTATTCTAATGCTACTTAAAACTCCCTCCTTACTTAACATTTCACTTATAATCGATACTTATTAACATATTTAAATTTTAAATTCTTACTTTCATCAAATATCCATGTAAAAATGCTTATTCTGTACTTACAGTTTGTTGGCTTGTCTATACACCTACATCTGCACAATAAGCCTATCTGGCATACGCACTACACGACAAGGACGATTTTTATTTACTGCAACTCGAACACCAGGTTCCAGTCTTCCATCATTACCAGGTTCAATCCTACCTCTTACATCTCCATCACCCGAATGTAACCCATTACCAGTTTCTTGACCCTCTCTGGTACATTTTGTCACTCCTTCCCTACTACCCTGGAGATCTCCTGAGTTCACCAAAAGTTCATTCCATGTCGAAATGTAGTCGTTCACTCCAACATTCCCATATCTTGACCTGACTGGCTCATCATCAAAGTGATCTTCTTGAAATAACCTCCTGAAAAATGACGTGTTCCGTGTAATTTCGGGATTGTCCTTATCAACTGCAGTGATCATAGGACCCTTTACTTTCTTTACTCTCCAAACCACCGGTTTGTATTTCGGATCCAATTTAGAACATGATCTCTGCCGAACTAACACCTTTTCTCCCACTTCAATGTTGTTATCTTTTGCTCTCCTTTTAGTGTCAGTCCATTCTTTAACTCTTTTTCTCCTCTCCTCATCCCATTGCCTTATTTCCTCATCCTCTTCTAGGGTATAATCATTTAACTGTGGGATATGAGTTTGAGGTCTATACCGTATCATGAGTTCAGATGGAGAATATCCTGTCATTTCATTTGGAGTATTACGATAGTTCCGAAGCATTTGTGACACCGCTTGAGTCATTTCCATATTCTCCACTATAGTTTTCTGCCTTGTACTTTTCAGATTGAGCATGAATTCCTCCACCATGCCATTAGCTTGTGGCCACAGCGGTGTAATTTTCTGATGTTTAAAGCCCAAGTATGCTGCAAATTTTTCAAATTGATGCCTCTGAAATGGAGGACCATATCAGTTTTGACTGTTTTGGGAATTCCCCACTCACTGAAAACTTCATCTAGAACTCCCACCACATGATGGAAAGCTGTTGAAGCTACATGTTTCACCAATGGAAATCGTAAATACTCATCCAGTATCACCAGCAAATATCATTCTTCTTTCAATGTTCCATAAAAGTCCATAGATACCCTATTCCAGGGCGCTTCAGGTAAAGGAACAATATGAAGTGGACTAGCATTGCTATCAGGTGCAGTTACTTGACACGCAAAACATTTCTTCACAAAGTTCTCAACCATGGCATCCATCCACGGGAACCATACATGATTCCTTAACATTTTGTTTGTGTTCGTTATCCCTCTATGACCCTCGTGCACTAACATCACTAGTGATTTCCTTAAACTTTTAGGTGCCACCAGCCTATTTCCTCTTAACAGCATGCCATCATTTGTTGATGTTAGCTCTCAACATATCTTTGTCATCCTCTGCAATTCCTTTATATCTACTTCCTCACCAACTTCTTGCTTTGCCAATAATCTTTTCCATTGACCAGTCATTGTTAAGTTTATCGCTGCTTGAATCGTCGGATCACCTTTGCTCTTTTCAATGAATACCGCTCTTGGTATCATTGGTGGCAAGGCATTAGCAGACAAATATGATACATAATCCTCTGCTTCAACTTGCATCTTATTTTCATTCTTTGCTGTCGGATGTCGGGACAAGTAGTCAGCAGGGTTCGCTTCTTTACCTGGTTTGTGTACAATTCGATAATCGTATTCTTGTAATCGTATTCCCCACCTTTAAATACGTGGAGGCATCTTCACCTGTGGATTTCCAAATAGAGATATCAAAGCTTGGTGATCCGTGATAAGCACAAAAGGCTTTCCTATTATGAAGTGATGAAACTTCTCACAAGCCCACACAGGAGCCAAACTTTCTTTTTCCGCTTGTGAATATTTCTGCTCAATGCTGTTCAGAGCTCGACAAGCATACATTATGACATGTCTTTCGGGTGCTTTGGCTCAACTTGCGCTAGAATAGCTCCTACACCTACGGGACTTGCATCTACTTTCACTTCCGTTTCCCACTCTGGATTATAATAAGACAGCTGTCGACCTTCAACAAGTTCTTTCTTTATTAGCTCAAAGCTGTTCTTGCACTTTTCATTCCACACAAACATTGTTTCCTTCTTTAATAGCTGTCGCAAAGGCTCCGTCAACATTGCAAAATTAGGCACATAACGGGCACAATATCCCGTCATTCCTAAAAATGACCTCACTTCAGCTATATTTCTTGGTGGTTCTAGATCAAGAATTGTGCTTCTTTTACTCGGATCTGCTCTTATCCCTTTGCTAGATAATAGATGTAAAAAAAAAGTAGACTCTTCTTGTTTACATCACACTTAGACTCATTTAATGTTAGACCACTACTTTGCAATGCCATACATACTTCTTCCAGTGCTTCATCATGTTCCTTTTCCGTGGTACCATATATCAGTATGACATCACTGTAATTAAATGTGTTTTCACAGGAGCAATCACTTTCCTAATTGCTTCTTGAAATATTTCCGCTGCCGAGGATATTCCAAAGCTTAATCTTTTGTATTTATACAAGCCTTCATGGGTTGCAAATGTGGTGAAATATCTGGGTTCAGGATCAATTTCCAATTGGTGATATCCTTGATTTAAGTCAAGTTTTGTAAATCTCGTTGCTCGATTTAATCTTATAATCATGTCCTCAATGCTAGGTCCAGGGTGCCTTTCTCTCTGTATTGCGACATTGGGAATCCTCATGTCCACACATAATCAGATGCGCCCATCAGCCTTAGGAACCACTACTAGGGGCGACACCCATGGTGTTGGACCACTCTCTACTCTTTCAGTTATATCATTGTCAATTAACTGTCTTAATTCCTGAGACACTCTTTCTTGGAGATGAAATCCTATTTTCCTTGGGTGTTGAGGCGTTGGCTTAACCCTTGAATCAATATGAAGATGCACTGCATCTCCTTTCAGTTTACCTACTCCTTCAAACAATTTAGGAAAATTCCTTTTGATCACTTCCATATTCATTTTGCTCTCCGCTACATTTTGTATATCCTGTCTCCTCTTAGGTGGAGTGCCCTTTATCATCTCATTTTTGTTATAATTCACGTTAATGATTCCCAAACCTGTTGCAGTTTTGCAACTGATAAGGCATCTCCTTTCTACAGGACTTTCAATGACAAAAATTTCAGTGGGAATATGAGTGTCCTTGTGTATCAAGTCACACATGAATTTTCCTTTTTCAGTCAATGGTTGTGTAGCGCCCCACTGAAATATGTTGTCTCTTGACATCTGCAGTAAATATAGATGCAATATTCCTTCATATATTTTGTTACTCATCACATTCACTGTTGCCCCAATGTCTACCAGGAAAGGTATGTTTTGGTTTCCCAGGTTTATAGTTACTTTTATGGCTCTACTTTCATCCGATGCTCTATCTATTAGTCTAACATATTCTTTGCCATACATATCGTAGTCTATATATTCCTCATTTTACATCGACATTTCTTCTACTTTCAACTGGAGGGTTTTCATAAGGATCATTGTATATTTCACTCATTTAATTCTGGTTTTTGTTTGTCTGTGGCAATGAGTCCTGTTCTATACCTGTTTGTCATGCATGTCTAGTTTCAACAATTTCCAAAGCATCCATGGTCCTCACAAAAATCTGGCAGAAAATTTGGTTGGTTCAATCGTACATTTGTTTGACCTGGCCTTGATTTTGCTTCTTCCCCTCCTTCCATGTTTGTCCTTATATTGAATTGTTGTTGATTTTCATATCTTCGGAGTTGGATTGCTTGTCCACTCGATCTTTGCGTAGGCATCCAGGGTATTTTTTCTCTGCACATGTTTTGAAAATGATTTTCTTGACCACAGCTTAAACACATGTGACCCAGAGCAGGACATTGACTTTTGTGCGGGAACTCGAATCCACACCTATAACATTGACTTTCTCCATAATTTTTGCGATTGTTACACAAATGAGGATTAACTGGATTTTTCCTTTGCCATTATACATTCTGTCTCTGGCCCATGACAGCAACGGTGTCTATCCCTTCGGAATTTTCTATGTTGGCTGCTTGAGTATCTACTCTTTCATGTACTCGTGCTAATTCAAGTACCTCTTTCAGCGGAAGTGATCTTTTTAATAAGTGCTTTATGAATTGTGAAGACAAGCAACCTTCAATTATTTTCAGCCTGATTGGCTCATCATCATTAAAGTTTGAAAAATCACAATACATGGCTTTTCTTTGCAAGCACAATGCAAATTGTGCAATGGTCTCACTTTGAGTGCACTGATTGAAGATGTACCACTCATAGTCTCTATTGGGAGGGACAATGATCTTTGCATGTATTGCTGTTATTAACAATTGAAACGTTGACTTATCTTCTGGAGGTATTGTCATAATAACATTTTTCATTTCCCTCGCTACTAGGTTTGTGAAGATTTCCAGCTTGTTGACGGCATCTTGATTTCCTACTGCTCTTAAGAACTCTTCAAAGTCTTCAATCCACTCTTGCCACCTTTGCCCCTGATTCTCCTGGGGTTCTAGATCAAAGGGGTTAGGCTTTCTTAGAAAGTTTGTTGGATCTGTTGATATGATTTGCGACACTGGACTTGTAGTTGCTGCATGCATATCTCCACTTGCATTTCCATTTTCAGAAGACATCCCAATGTTTGTAAATTGTTTCTTTCATTTTTATCAATATTGTGCTCACCTTAAGATATTATTTTATTAAGTCCTTTCTCATTACCACTTTTTTATGTCTGTTTCTTTCCTGTTTGTGTGGACCTAAATTGTGCAATCCTCACTGTTATATTTCACTATTGTGCAAACACTGTGTACTAAAAGATAGCCATCGTGTGTCCATACAGTGTTACAGTGTTGCTGTTCACTTACTCCATTCACCTTTGCCCTTTTTTTTATGTATTGTGAATTGAATTTGAGTTTATGATTTGGGGCGTGTACTGTGTCCTTATTTATACGTTCGCTGTAGAAAAGATATCCTTATCACTGCTCCGTGTAGTATTTCGTTACACGGGCATGTTTTCGGCTCATTGATATGCATGATAGTGTTTATTTATCCTTAAGATGGCGGCACCTAATTCACGCTGCATAGGTTGCTTTACTTTGGTCATTACTCATGAAGCACTTCCTCGGCACGCATTCCACGTTCTAGGGTGCTTTTCTTTATCACTTTGTTTATGTACATTCACGAGCCCCAGTCACTCGCGCTCTGCTTTCCCCGTGCGCTCTGGTATTTGCAAACGTTTTTATATTATTTTAAAATCAAGCACAATCGCATCAGGCACTCTTTCCTTTCCAATGTTAGCACCCGACTATGTTAGTGGCGTTTTTTCCCATTATTTCTTTCATTTAGTGCGTCTCCATACATCCAAATCCTCTCATTTCATTTGAACACGCACGGTACCTTCAATTTCCTTTTCTTTTCACGTTACGGTCACCGCAATTTCTTTATTTTTCTTCCTCGTCGCCAAATGTTTTATCTATAATAGTGACCACCATAAATCAGAGCTCTTACGGCATGAACCAACTCCTTTAATCATCTTTATGTAACTGTCAAATCTCGCATTCCAACCTCTGGTTCCATATTCTAACATTCTACATTCTAACTACTAATGTGTTAAAAAAACGTACACTTGAATAAAAATATTTTGATTCATTTATTCCCTCTTTAAAACTGTAAACCAACGTAAGCCTCTTTGTCATTAAATACACAATTATCTGCAGCAATATTTTTCTCTTAAATACAAGTCACATATAAGTCACATTAATTTATACCGAGTCTGAAGAAAACGCACAGTTGCTATGTTCAAAAGATATTTTCTCAGCATTAAAATGTGTTTCCCACATTTCTTTTTACGAGAACACTCTAAAATCTTTCAAACATTTATAAAAAGTGGTCTTTCCTTAGCTGTAACAATGCTGGACAGAATACAAAAAGAGGTTCCAAGTTTTCAACTGAGGATAATTCGTTAAAAAAATGTACATTTCAGGATGGGTTCCTCTCAATGCAAGCATAGGTCAAAGTAAATTCGCATTATGGAGCTCCGATATTTATAATCGGGAAATTTCAACAGCTTTTTTGGGACTTTAATGGTATTCAGACAAACTTGCAACCTTCCTAATCTGATACCTTTGGCAGTTATCCCACAAACTGCTCCACTCGAGTTGGTAAAGTTTGTCTTGAGCATGATTAGTGTTCACTATCAAAAGATTGTCCTGAATGTCTGCATTTTCCATTATCTTCATACATCGATTTCTCCAGATTTTTACAAAATGACCATGATTAGTATAGATGGCAGCAGCAATTAAGGGTATTAGTTTTATTTTATGTTCTTGACACATCAGACATTTTCTATAGAGTGCTAACGTTTGCCATTCTACTATCTTTGGTCAGAAGATAACCCTAGTTGAAACCAAATTACCTGAATTGGTACACTTTTATGAACCCCCAGTACAGTTTTCCAATATATTCCTTCCAAGTATTCCCATTTTGGTTGATCATTAGGAGGTTTTGACTGTGCACCATAGGTGACCACTGGGACTACTTTTTGTAGATAAAAGATTATAATTGGTTCACAAGTACATTTTCCATAGTGGTTTAGTATTATTTTATCTTGTGATGTTAAACTAACCATCTTGGACTTAATTTCTTTTTTAAACGGGCTGTCCCCATTACTCTCACTAATATTGAGACCCAGATAACAGAACTCCTTAACTAATTCCAAGTGCTCCGTGTGCCATTTATATCTCAGTGATTGGGTTTTATTGCTTGCTGACAGAATTAAGATGTTTGATTTAGCAATGTTTATTGTCAGTAAGTTTTTTGTGACATATTCTTGCAGTGCATCCAATTTCCTCTGCATCCCAATTGGTGTTTCCTCTATTATGACTACGTCGTCTGCAGATCCATCATCGCTAGTTAACGAATTCAACGCAGCCATGGCCAATGCCCTGGATATTATTGCCCCTTTGAAAATGAGAAACAGCAAGCCTAGAGCACATCTAAATGCATGGTTCACCCCACAGCTTAAATCACTAAGGAAAGAAAAACGTAGGTGTGAATCCTCTTGGAGATCAGTACCATCAGAGGCAAACAAAGCAGCCCTTATTAACTCCTCCACAAAATACAAAATTGAAATACGGAGAGCCAAAAAAGGAAGCTTTGACAACAGAATAATGCAAGCAAAATCAGGTACTAAGGAGCTTTTCACAATACTAAAGGAACTAGAGAACCGTATCCCGGTACCTGATCACTGTGTCAAAAATAAAACTTGGTGCTCCAACATTCAGAAGGCCCTCAATGATAAAATGGCTACCCTCCAAGTTAAAATTGACAAGCAAAAACGAAACAACCCCCTGCTACTACCCAAAGTGACAAACCATTCATCACCACCAAACCTGAACAAAGATTTAACTTCACAAAAGTCTCCATACTAGAGGTTGAAAAAATAATACTATCGATTAAACCTTCAAACTGTTAAGCTGATAACTGCTCAGCACAAATAATAAAAGATGCTGCAATAGATTTATCCCCATTCATCTCCAAACTTATCAATGCCTCATTCTCCCCAGGCATGATACCAAGTAATCTCACAGAATCCTGGGTAATCCCTCTTCTTAAGAAGCAAACACTGGACCCGGCCATACCCACAAACTACAGGCCGATCACCACGGTGCCATTTCTACTAAAAATATTAGATAGAGTGGCCTACCTACAGATCCAAAAATTCCTGGAGCTGTACCAACTCCTAGGCACCCGGCAATCAGGTTTCAGACCACAGCACGGTACCGAAACAGCACTTATTGCTCTAAAAAAACCATGTAGACGAGCTTAGAGACCAGGGAAAAACTGCCCTGCTTCTCCTCCTGGATCTCTCAGCAGCGTTTGACCTGGTGGATCACAAAGTGCTTTGTACCCCCTAGATTCAGCAGCACATTTCTCCCCACATGCTATTACCTGGATTAAATCATTTTTAAGTGAAAGAACAATGAGGATCTTCTCTACTTCTGCAGTTGCAGACCCCGTTCACAATACATGTGGTGTACCCCAGGGATCATGCGTCTCCCTGCCATGTATAACATCTTCACTAAGCCCCTGTTTGATGATCTGGACCTTCTAGGTGTCACCTACGCTAACTACGCAGATGGCACCCAGATTCTCGTCCCACTTTCTGGGGATTATAAACAGGATTTGGCCTTGGTGAATAGGATATACCTCATCATCCAGGCATGGATGGCACGTCACGGTCTATGCCTGAATGATGACAAAACGGAGCTCATCATACTAAGGACTGCATCTAACATCACCAAACTCAACCAAGACTACTCATCTTTTGTCATAGACGGCCATACAAATAAAGTAGCCAAGGAGGTAAAAACACTAGGTTTTTACCTTGACTCCAGTCTTACCTTGGCAAAGCAAGTGAACGCTATGGCATCTGCCACTTCCTACACTTGCAAGTTGATCAGATCAGCAAAACCATATCTCTCCACAATCTGCTGTATCACACTGGCAAGAGCAATTGTGCTATCCAAACTGGATTACTGCAACGCTCTTTACTTGGGTTCCAACAAACACATTACTCAGAACATCAAAATTGCAAAACAATGCCGTTAGAGCAGCCTTAGAATACCCAAAAGAGAACATATATCAACGATTAGAAGACAATCTAACTGGCTCTCCACTGTTGACAAAATTAAGCCTACAACGCCTTCCCTAACATTCAAATTCCTCAATAACCTAGCACCAAGCAACCTGACAGACAGGTTCAAAATAAGAGTCACATCCAGACCTACCAGAGAAGCCTACACAAACTGCTTATCAGTCCCCTCTTTCAAAATGACCACAACCGTAGGGAATAGCTTCCCTGTCAAAGTAGCCCAATTGTGGAACTCCCTCCCACCTACTCTAAGGGCTGACCAGTCTTACCCACACTTTAGATTAAACATTATCAAGTGGCTCAACGAAAATGACTGATACGTTCTAGCTTTATCAGTCTTTGGACTCACAACCAAACTGGACACTGCTTTTCTGCTGTATACCCTTACTTGTAAATGTATATGTACCACCTGCTGTATTCATATTACCTTGCACTATGCAATTGTGTGACCATGTAACCCTGTAACTGTAACTTGTAAGCTTAAAGTATTCTTGTTCTCACGCCCGGATACCTTCGGGTCTGGAGCGCATTACAAATAAATAAACAAACAAACATAAATCAGCCATGGCATAGTCGTTCCACCTATTTTCGAGTAAAGGCACAGGGAACATCCAAAGCTACGTTTGAATCATGGATATAAAATTTAAAAAGGGTTGCAACTAGGGTGCAGCCCTGTTTTAAGCCATGACCTGTCGGAATGATCCCAGTCAACTGCCCTTCTTTATTTAGATTGACTCGAATCGAGGTGCCACTGTGCAGTTGGTGGTTCAAATATAGGAGGTCAACAGGGCAGTTTGCAGATTTTAATTCCTCCCACAGTCGTTCTCTCGAAATAGTCAAACACCTCTTTAAACTCAATGAAGGCCAAGTATATATTTGTTTTGAGGCACAAAGCTTGATATTTTAGAACAGATAGCACTGATATGTTTACAGCTGTCCCTAAACCTGCTATAAAGCCGGACTGACAAATGGCTGTTTTTAGGTCATCCCTCAACCATCTTATTAGCTTCGCCAGTACCAAGTGTGTAGACATTTTTTCTGGAATGTCAAGAAGGGCAATAGGGCGATAGTTGGTTGGGTTGCTCCTATCGCCCTTCTCAAACAGCAGGATGATAACCGATGTCCTCCAAGCCTCTGGAACATGACCAGTTACAATGACCTTTTTAAAGACAAAATATGAAATGTCAGCCCACTTCTGTGGTTTTGCATTTAATGCAACATTTGTGAATCCATCTGGCCCTGGGGCTCTCGACAAGCTCAATTTATTTATTATGATCATAATATCATGCTGGTCAAAAGTGAACGTGGTTACATTGGGAATACCAGTCACTATAAATTCCCCACCTGCATTAGGAATTGCAAATAGGGCTGTATAGTGGGATATCAATATTGCAGCACTAATGGTTTTCAATTCTATAGATCGACCCGCCTGACGTGGGGTCCTTTTCAATAGACTCCATATTTGTGAACTTCAATTAGAAGCCATAGCTGCCAACATATGTTTGTCAGCTAGTTGGTGTTTTGCTTCTTTATGATGACACCATTGATTTTTATATTTTGTTCGAATGTTACACAGAATGACGTGCATATTATCAGGTCTAGCTAGTTTGATTCTTCGGATCAATAGTCTGTTTTGAATCTTCAGGTCCTGAAAATGAGAATCAAATAAATATTTGTGGATTGTCTGCACAAGGAGACCATTCCTTTGGATCTGTCGAATGAATTGTAATGAGTCCATATAGACCAAATGCTGTGTAGTGCTAACCTGATGGAGGTCATCCAATAGCATTTCTTTCAATTTGGTCAGTTTATCTGTGGACCATTTAATTCTATTCTTCCCATGGGCCTCTATGGAATGTTTATAGTAATTTTCCTCTTGTCTTGTTGTTAAGGTCCACATGATCTCAAGTAGTGTATGGTCACTGGCTACCGATGGAACAATGGCAAAGTCAGTCACCCTTATCAATGCGTGTTCGGAGATAAATGCATAATCCCAAATTGCTGAAGACACTTCTCTTGCCCATTTAGCCCTTGGTGGCGTATCTCTTTGTGAGGTGCCATTTAACATTTTAAAGTTCCTTTCCCTCATTAGATTTAGCCATAAGTTTGCACGGGCTGATAACTTACTGTTCTTGATTCCTATACATCTTAGGTTTAGGTCACCCACAATTATGGGCATATTAATTGTGGGTTAATTTCATCATTCTGAGCGATAAGGTGTAACATGTCTCTTACCAACCATATAAATACCAGATCCTTTACCATTGCAAGGTTCCAGTATAGGTTTAGTGTAGCTGCTTGTGACTTCTTAAAATTATCTGCATCTTTAGAAGTTTGCTTGGTAATTTGGACGCAAGGATGGGATAACGCCCAAGCTGTTAGAGTACTATTTAGATTTAATTTAGCTGCTACAAGCAGGCCAGCTGAAGGTCTACCTTTCCCATGAAAGATTGCAGGTTTACAAACTATTTCGTAGCCTGGCAATATTGGCTCAGATATAATCCAGGTTTCCTGGAGGGCAATCATTTCAAAGTCTAACAAGGGGTTCTCTGACTTAGGCCTCAATAGGTGTTTAAACCCCCTTGTGTTCCAGCTCGCCATTTAAACTACTCTCACTGTTTGAGCTGCCTGACATTATTTCTTGCTTGATTTAAAAGGTTCATTGATGGCTTTTGCCGGCCAAGCCCACAATGAGATCATGGACGGTTGATGTGGGGATTCAAAGTAAACATTTCGGGATAGTTGCCCTACATCACCACTGCATTTAATCTGCAGTGCTCTACTATTTCCCTGCTGGTCTTGGGTCTCGGTACAGTCTATTGTTACTCTCTGTTGTGTTTACTATACTTTTTTTTTTAGGTCTAATAGAAACCCAGCTTCATGTAGATTTTCTTTTCCACTCCAGATGAGGTCCTTAATAATCAACTAAGGCACAGTCAAAACGACTGTGCCCATGTTATTATTATGGAGGAAGTGATACCTCTCAATATCACATGACCTAACCAACTGTAATGACGGTAAAGTGTTAAATGCAGCCATAAGGGTTGTTCCATTAGGGAAAGGGCCTTTCCCCGGGTGATGTCTCGTTATTAGCATTAATATGTCTGTTTGCTTCACATGCAACAGACTCTGTGGTCTTTCTTCAAGGACTTGTGGGGTTTGCTTATTATCATGAGTGTGTTTTATCACGCCTTTCTTTACTTGATCCTCACTTAAGTACTTCCTTCTTTCCTCTGTGATTCTTCATAATCGTTCAGATTTCCAATCTTGAAGTCTTGAAAGGCGAAGCTGTTTTCATACGGGAAGCCTGGGTCTTCCACCGCTTCCTCCAAACTATTTGGTGGGGTGTAGGAAGAAATAGAGTATGTGGATAGATTCAAGATGGCCTTATCTTGTGGGTCCAAAGTAATTTCACTTGCTCTATTTGGGAAAGTAATCTTAGATTCCACCTCTATGACACTATCCACCATAGTCTGATCTTTAGTTGCTTTCGTTTGGTTTTAATGTTCTTGTTGTTTATTTGAGTAGTAATTTTTCTATACATTTCTTGGCATTTTTTGATTTACTCTGTTTTGTTTCATATATATATGTGTACATATATTGTTTCATATATATATGTGTACATATATTTTTATGTTTTTGAATTGAGAATCGGTAATCCTTTCGTGTTTCCCTTCTTACCTTTTCGTGCTCGAAATACCTCAATCAGTGGTTCTATGCACGCTGGCACCTCACTCATTCCCAATCTTCTCTCGCACTGTGGATAATTCTACCAATACTTTGATAACTGATTCTAATTGTGTAAATGGTTCAGACTCATTTATTTCACAAATTAAATCAATCTCTGATTGAGAATTAGTAACATTACCACTTTCTTTCTGCACCATCGCCTCATCAGTTTGCATGCCCACCTCCTTTAAGTCCTTATGGTTGAGGTCTCTTTTTTGTATTTTGGTCACCAAATTTACCAAATCAGTATGGACTCGGGCACGGCTTGTATCATTTACCAGCCAATCAATTTTTGCTGGCAATAAGTTATTTGCAGTTTCTTGCATTGTCAATTTACTTTCCAGCAATTAAAATAATTTTGTTAATACAATCATGCCCTAATGTATGGCATTTATGGTAACCTCTTGTGATAGCATTATAGGTGGTGTCAATCCAAAGGAAGGGTAGGGGTGAGCTTGGCAAACGACGTGGGCGAGAAAGCAGAGGTATCAATAGTTGAATTCCCAAGGTTAGGGTATACAATAGGAAAGTGATTCATTTGAAACATGGTTTGGTGGCTGTACATCCAACTTAGTTTCAGAAATCACCTCTGATTCATTACATAAATTAACAACTTGCAGCATTTCCCTGCTTCCATTTACGCTTGTTCTAAGCAATGATTAATGAGCTTTTGATTTAAGGGCATAGTTAGTTCTTGCGAGTACAGAAGAAGTCTTTAGGTCTCCTCGGCTGAATGCAACATTGCTGAAATGACCTTAGTTTCTTGTTCCTGGATAAACAATCCACCGGCCACTTCTGTGTTTCCGTGCTAAGCACCGTCTGCGGCTAAGGACTGGGAGGGATATGAACAGCAGTTGGTTCTGGGGGAAGGGGGGATTACACTTGCAGCACCTGGGGTGCTTATCATTAGCAATTCCTCCTCATTGACACACTTCCCCGATCAACACTCCCACACTGGGCTGCGGCTGAGCCTTTGTGAATGAGACCAAAACCGCTTTCACTTTCTCTTTGTTGTTCGCTTTCTTCTGGGAACAAATGTGGGGTTAGATTCACAGCCCACAAACGCCGAATATTCATGGTAAGTGATTTAGATATTTTTTTCTTTAGCTCTCTCTGAAGTTTATTAATACTTTGGATATCTGCGTGACAAGGCGTACGGCATCTGCCGGCTATCTTGTTCATGTCCGAGCAAGGTGTTGTTAACTCGCCATCATATGCTGGCATTATGGAGGCCATCTTATACATTTGCATGCAGATTCACCCTGACTTTGGCACGATTATAATCTAGATAGCACAGAGAAGCATCACATTCTAAATCAATCAGAGGCCCTATGCAATTTAATAAATTAAGTAATAATTATTGTAAGTTTCCAGAAAACCGAAAGAGTGAGCTGTTGGCTGCGCAGCTAAACAGCTCAACAGCACTCCACTGTGCACTTCATATGTGCTCACACACGAGTGCATGAGCAGGTTGTTTAAATGCACACGTAGAAGCAAGTGGGTGTGGCTTACACGCACTATGGATAAAAGAAAAATGCTATTATTGGAATATGTTTGGATGCGATTCAAGTCCAGAGTGTCCAGAGTATATTAGTTAAAGTTAATACAGCTCATGATTTGCATACCAACACTGAAACCGCAATGAAGATAAAATAGATCCCGGTCAGCTTGTACAGCGTCTCCCTAGCTCAACAGCACCCAACTGTGCATTCCACATGAGCATGCGCTTGGGTGCACGTGCAGGTTGTTTAAATGGACACGTAGAAGCAAGTGGGTGTGGCTTACACGCACAACACTGAAACGGCAATGAAGAAAAAAGGGGATCCTGGGCAGCTTGCACAGCGTCTCACCAGCTCAATAGCACTCGACTGTGCACTGCACGCCATTATTTTTTTATAGCAAGAACAGCATTTCCAGATAAATGATCGCTGCTACATTTCTCGGTCTCACCGCTCTAATGGTTTATGCAAAATTTGCATTGGGAAGTGATGTAAGCATTTCTCAAAGCCCCCCTTATAATTGCCCTCTTTATTTCTTCTTTACTGTACTATAATGTGTGCTTTCTTTGAGACATATGTTTCATATTATCGGCCCCCATTGATCAATGTAATGCTTCATAAAAAAAAAAGAAATCTCGGCATGACATTTGTCACATTTTAGCATGTACACAGTCTGAAGAATTGCCATGTGCAAAGCCCTGGCTGTTTTCATTTTTGTTAATACATAAAAAAGATACAGGTAATTCCATCTCCAAAAGGTGATCATCTTATTAAATAATACCTGCTTAAAAATAATTGACCTTTATTTTCTTTCAAAATGATTATATTATTCAAAAAACAAAGTGAAAATGTCTTTGCTGTAGCATCCTCTTGGGGAAACTGGACACAGAGATGTCTAATGTTTATTTTTTATTAACAACTAGATAGTCCATCTAAAGCCTAGACACATTGCTGTTGAATTTGACTTGAGGTATGTAATCCCTTCATTTGGTTTGGGGTGGGCATGGGTTTCAGCGGGGGTGGGTGACATGGGTTTTCTGGGGTTGGGAGGATGGTATGGGTTTTGAGGGGGCCCAAAGGGTGCCTTTGCCCCGGGCCCCAGAAATGTTAAGATGGCCCTGGGTGGTGTTCTGAAAACATTGTTGGTGTTAGCTCTTCTCCATTCCTCTCATCCAACTACCGTCCCTTCCTACCCTACTTCTGACCGACCCAACCTCACCCCAATGAGACATCCGCCCCATCAAAACCTGGACCATCAGACTGATAGGCCACCCACCTAATCAATCAACCAGTCCAGTCCATCAACAAGTTTTTGACAAGCAGATTTTCCCTCTATCGATTGGGAGTCAATCACGAGAACCGGTAGCCAGAGTTTTGGTAAGTAACTTTAATGTAATAGCTTCTGATTATGCCTATTGCTCACCTTAGCTGTGGAATAGACTTCAGCCAAGACACTAAGCACTCAGAGCCTGGCTTTCAGCCTTAGGCTCACCCATGGAACCATACATGAAAACCCAAACAGGGAGCTGATTCTGTGCGGCATCTGCCCAACTCACCATGGCCGATTCACTGCATTCGGTCACCAGCAGTTTTAGTGCATACTTTGTGTTGTTTTCGATGGGGGTGCTGACTAAGCATAGTTTTACTTCAATTGTAATGGTAATGTAGGGTGGTGGAAGGTTGGGGGCATGTAAAGACGGTCTGAGGGCTTTCCTCATAACAAAATGCCATGAACCACTGGTCAAATTGATATTGATATTTTATTTCTATCGCGCTCGTACACAAGTGTTTCAGAGCGCGACAAGGCAATGGACGGGAACAGGGGAGAAAAAAAACAGCAATCTTACTAGGCCCAGTGACATTGAGAACGCACAAGTGCATGGAAGAGGGGGAGGGGAAAAGTGCATGGAAGGGGAGAGAAGGGGAAAGTGTGAAGCAGAGGAGAAACAGATAAATAACAATAAATAAATAATAAAGGCAACAAACAGTGGTAATGCAGCCAGCAATTTGCAAGTGCTAGGTTTAAGGCAGCAGACATGGTAAGTCTGATAAGTGCAGGAAGAAAAAGGGGGGGCTGTATGAGTACAGATACAGACCCCAGTGCAAGGGGTGGCCTAGAGGCAGTGCGGGAGGGTGGCAGGGTGAGCAGGTACCTGGGCCCAAAGGACAGAGGCTGGCCAGGTGCACGGTGCCAAGAGAGAACATATCAGCAGGGGAGAGGGGGAGCGAAGGCAGAAGAAAAGAGGAAGGTCTAGAGGTGCTTCCGGAACAGGAGATGGTTCTCCTCAAGTTTTAGAGTGGCAGGGAGGCTGTTCCAGAGGGAGGCCCCAGCCAAAGACAGAGATCTACCCCCAGCTTGTTTCTTTGAAAAACGACTGACCCTGAGGGAGTTGGAGGTAGAGGAGCGAAGAGCTCGAGAGGGGAGGTATTTGCGGAGGGATAGCTGAAGGTATTTTGGACCCAGGCCCCAGAAAGCCTTGTGGACAATGCAGAGGGTTTTGAATCTAATCCTTGCATCCACTGGGAGCCAGTGGAGAGATTTCAGAGCTGGAGAGATTCAATCTTAGGGCTTGAGGCCAGGGGCAAGACTTGCATTCCTGTTCTGGATTAGTTGCAGAGGGCGGAGAGTAGAGGCAGGTAGATTTAGAAAGAGGCTGTTACAATAGTCCAAGCTAGAGAGAACCAGATTTTAGGATACCATGAGCTTCTGGGGGAAGGTGAGGAAAGGCAGAGTACCTCTGAGGAGGTGCAGTCGGAAATGTGACTTTTTAGAGACCTCAGAGATGTGGGCGGAGAAGGAAAGGGTGGAGTCAAAGAAAACCCTGAGGTTCTTAGCCTCGCAGGAGGGGGTAGGAGGAGGGCCAAGGGAGGCCAGCCAGAGAGTGAGGGGAAAGGATGATGAAGGTGTGCCGATGAGGAGGATCTCCGTCTTGCTGGCATTCAGACAAAGATCATTGGCGGCACACCAATCTTGAATGGCAGTTAGGCAATCAGAGATGAGAGAGGTAGAGGGGTGGCAGAGGGCAGCTCGAAAATGAGTTGAGTGTCGTCAGCATAGCACTGGAAATTTGAGCAGAAAGTGGCAATGCAGTGGGCGCGAGTTGCCAGGTATTGGTTGAAAAGCCAAGGCGAGAGGTTCGACCCCTGGGAAACACCACAGGTAGAGAGGAAGATAGATGAAAGGAAGGACCCAAGTTGGACCTGGGAGGGTCGATCTGAGAGGTCAGCCAAGCCAGAGCCTGATCAGTGATACCAAGGTTTACATGGAGATGTTGAGCAGGATGGTATGGTTGACCATGTCAAAGGCAGAAGAGAGATCGAGGAGGATGAGGACAGACGGAATGTTAGAGTCAAGGTTGGAGAGCAGATCTTCACAGATGTTCAGGAGAGCAGTTTCCGTGCTTCTGGCAGCTCTAAAGCCAGACTGGTGGTAATGGAGACAGCCAACAGAATTGAAATGAAGGTTCCGCTGAGAGATGGCCAACTTTTCCACGAGTTTGCCAAGTAAGGGAGTAATGGAAATTGGGCAATAGTTAGCTGGACAAGAAGGATCAACTGTGGGTTTCTTGAGAAGAGGATGCACAAAGGAGTGCTTCAGAGGGGAGGGGAAGGATCCAGAGGCGGAGGAGTGGTTGCAAAAATCAGCAAGGGCCGGAGCAAGGGTGTCAATTTGTTCCTTGATGGTTTTAGAGGAACCGGGATGAACCTGCTTTGAAGAGGCTTTCATAGATCGGACTTGTCTAGCGACCTCATCAGGGGTGAAAAGAGGAAAGGATGAGAAGGATGGTGGGAGAGTGGCTAACGGAGGGTCAGCAAGCAGAGAGGGAAGAGGAGGGGTGTGGGTGGAGAGGGTGGACAGGATGTGCTGGGTTTTTTAAATTAAATGAGAGGCAAAGGCATTGCAAAGAGCCTGGGAGGCAACAGGAGGGGTGGAGACTGCAGCAGTGTTGGCCAGCTCCTTGCACATTTTAAAGAGTTTGGCCGAGTTGTTAGATGCCGCAGAGACACGAGCTTGAATGTGGACTCCCTTCTTGGTGAGGACAGAGAGTCAGTATTGCCTTTGTAGCAGGCGACAGGCCAGTTTGTCAGAGGATGAACAGGAAGGCCTCCATTTCCTCTCAGCTGCCCTACACTTACATTTAAGTGTAGCTTGGTCAGAGTCATACCATGAATTGCACTTGGCTTTGGACTTCAAACGGATCCTCATGACAGGGGCAAGAGCATCAACCGTATCGGAAATTGAAGAGTAGAGCAGAGACAGGGCTGTGTCAGGAGGTGAGACAGCCAAAGGTGGAAGGGGGGAGAGAAAGTGGTGGCAAAAGCCTCAACTGACACACGCTTCATGGGCTGGATCTCCGAGAAGGTAGGTGGCAGTGTTGGGGTAGGCTTGGCTTGGGGGGATGAGAGGGAGAGATGAGATGAGAGGAGGGAGTGATCGCTTCAGGAGAGAGGAGTGGTCAGAGGGATGGGAGCGGGAGGTCAGAGGAGATCAAGACATTGAGTGTGTGCCCTGCAGAGTTAGTCGGGCCAGAGTGGAGGATGGACAGGGAGAGGGAGTCGCAGAGGTCACGGAAGAGTACAGAGGAGGAGCAAGGAGAGTCTAAATGTATATTTAGGTCACTGAGGAGGAGGAGTTGAGTGGTAGAGGCCAGGAGGGAGGAGTGGTCTGCCCACTCAGAGAGAGATGAGGTGATTTGACCGGGAGGCCAGTAGATGGTAACCACGGTATGAGAATGGGTAGGCAAGAGAGAAAGACTAGAGACAAGGCATTCAAAAGAGGAGTAGGTCTGAGTGGGAATAACAGAGGCGGGAATCCACTCAGGAAATATCAGGGCTACCCCCCCACCGGACTGGGAGGATCTGGGTGCTGAGAGGATCTTGTAGCCATCATGGAGGAGAGTGTCAAAGCTCGTGACAGAGGTGGCCGTGAACCATGCCTCAGTAAGAACAAGGACATCAAGGTCTAGTTCTTCAAGTAGGTGGCAGATGTCAGAGGAGTGTTTGACAGCAGAGCGAGAGTTGAGAGTGGCAATATGAAGAAGGTTGCCAGCCTTAAAGACCTTCCGGGGAGAGGTACAGATCAGAGGTACACCCTGCGGAGGAGAAAAAGCCCTAGGAGGGGCAGAGGAGGAGGAGGAGAGAGAGGGCAAGGTAGCCAAGGGGGAAGATGAGGGGACAGCAGGAGATGAGAGGAAATTGATGAGGCGAGGGAAGCGCCTATCAAAGAGGAGGAGATTGGCCGGAGGGCCTTGGACCATGACAGTGCCATTTAGGTAGACATTAATGATTGCTTTAGAGGAATCGAAGGAAGCCATGAGAACTTCCCAGCAAGTGCCACCATTAATGGGAGAGGAGGAGATAGGGCAGAGCACAGAGACCATATGAGGAGTCCATAGATCTGGCGAAGGAACGACAAAGAGGATGTCGGTAAGGGTCTGTCTGGCGGAAGCATCGGAGTAGGTGTCGGCGATAGTAAGACCAGGGTTAGAGGCCAAGATATCCTTTTTGAACTTCTTCCTACCAGACTTAGTGAGAAGGGAAGGATAGTCAATGGAGAAGCAGTTGGAGAAGATAGGAGAAACAGAAAGTGCCATTGGGGTGGAAATGAGGAGAGGATACAGATACTGGGGGGCAAAAACAGGTAGGTGTGGGACAAAAGAGAGTGGTGAGGTCACTGGGCCTGCAAGTTACACAGAAGAAATAGTATACAAGCAAAATGCAGAGAATTTCACAAAGGGCAGCAAGATTTGACTTTTTAGAACAAAGCAAAAACAGCAAGATGTGTCTTTTTAGCACAAAGCAAAAACAACAAGATTTGACTTTTCAGCACAAAGCAAAAACAGGAAGATTTGACTTTTTAGCACAAAGCAAAAACAGCAAGATTTGAATTTTTTAGAGCAAAGCAAACACAGCTGTCATGATGCCTACCCCCGGGCATCCAGACCAAGTCCATCAGCCCCGAGAGCAGGCATCACGTTCCCTAGTGAAGGCCCAGCAACCCCTGTTAGGGGCCATCTGGGCACAGTCCTGGCGCCTTTGGCGCCAGGCTCGTATGAGACATCAGTCCTGGCGCCATAAGTTGAAACTTACCTGAACTTACCTGATGCAGACCATGCTGCAAGGGATCCAAGCCCATGTGAGGCCTGGAAGGGACTACTTTACCTTAGGGACTATTTTGTCATTCGGGCATGGCTGTGGAGGAATACTTACCTGGAACTACTTTGGAGGCTATTTAAACCATGCCCGAAGAGCAGCACACGCTTCGCGTTATTCTGCATCCTGCAGCGTAACGCTCACCGTGCCTGCAGCAGCATCCAGCCTTCTGCCACGCCCACCTAGAACCCGGAGCACCTAGAAAGAAGGGAAGAAGGAGAAAGGTTAGAACAAGTACATTACAAGAACATTACCTGATTTCTTACCTGATTCCAGATTCATCACATCTTCAAACCTGAGGACAGACTTTGTTTTAAACGCGTCGCATCGCCAGCAGCAGCGCCGTGCCCTACTCACCATTCCACGCAGCATCTCTTCGATCCGGCTATGTCTCCATCTTTACATCGCCGAATCCCGGCACCTAAGAGGGAAAAGAAACACAAGGTGAGCAGAGAGAACAGACAGAGACAATCTCTTTAGCCGCCATATGCTTACCTGACTTTACCGCCGCTGGTATTATTCATCAACACGCCAAATCTTCTTACGCTGCACCTGAAGGAAGGAAGAAGGCAGCAAGTTAAACCTTGGTATTATCCACCGGACAGTGTTGGGTAACACAGACTCTTACCTGGACACTTTCAACCGCCGCAGACAACCTCTTTTGGGTCCAAACTGCAGAACAGAAGTAAGGATTGGACAAGAGTGATTATCAGACATTTTGAACTCTTCAGAACTATATACTTACTTGGAGTCAGGATTGATCTCGAACTCTTCCAATACCTTCGAGCCAGTGAAGTAACTGGCCATCAACGCGCCCCTGCGTTCGTCGCAGGATGGAGAGCTCATCATTCAAATCCATAAGGTGAGATTCGTTTAAGGGAACATCAGAGGTGGTAGTGAGTGTAACGCTCACCTGATTCCCACGGAGGCGCTGGTCTTGGCAGGAAGGTGTCTGTGACCCGAAAAGTGATGTGCAGGACTCGATCTGCTTCTGGGGCCGAACCTCTTTGCACTGTGTGTCGAACTCGAAGAGTGAGATTTCTGCAGGTGAAAGAATATGGGGGTTAATGATCTGGGTTGTTGAATGTCCCTCTCTCTCACTCTCTTCCTAGCTTCTCCGTAGAGCCCCCAGGTCAACGTGCTCACCTTAGATAGGTGAATGCTGGACTCTCCATCTGCGTCTGGTGCAGGGTGCCGTTGCCAGTTCCTTCACTGGTGAAACATAGGCCTCTTGACATCAGAGGATCGCTACCGTCGTTAACTGCACGAGCGGTGAGTTTCCGGACACCTTTTTAGTCCTTATAGTCTTTAGGTGCGTGGGCACTTTAATATAGAACAGGGCTCTGTATAATGCTTTTTCTTATTTGTCTTGCAGGGCTCTTGAGATAGGAGATGGTGTGAAGAGAGCCGAAGTTGGAGCCAGAGCCTTGGAATGAAGCGCTTGGAAATGCGTAAGTAAATGCAAGCGCTCTAACTGTCTCTTTTCCCTTGCAGCTGTGAGTTCGTGCTGAAGAGATGCTGGAAAACGCTGGAGTATTTGCAGGCGTTCTATTGTGGCGAGCGCGATGAACGTGAGTAAATACCTGTCTAATGTCTCTTCGTTTGTCTTTCAGATGCTGGGTTGCAGCGTTGAAGAAATCCGGAATTTCGCGGAGTGCCAGTAAGTAATAACAATGCTTTTGTCTTCACAGGCGGAGGTGCAGCGTGAAGAAATGTTCGCTGCCGATGGATCAGGTGAGGAAAGCGCTGCGTGTAAAGGTTGCCGTGCTAACCTGTTGTTTCTTGTCTTTGCAGGTGCTGCTGAATACTGGATACAGGAGTGGTAAGTATTGTTCTTGCAGGTTCAGGATCGGAAGGAAGAAAGGCTGGAACAGACTCGGTGAGCGTTCTGCTGCAGATGCAGAATAACGCGAAGCACGTTTGTTCAATCGGGTGTGGTTTAAATAGCCTTGGAGTGATGAGGCGTCTTCCTCCACGGCCCCGCCTAGGTAAGAAAAGAGTTCCAGTTCCAGAAGAGTACCCGTGTTGTATCCAGGGAGTGGAGCTTGCCCCACCCAGGTAAGAAAGTAGTTCCTGTTCACAGAGGATTCCTATGTGGCTGGTAAGTAAGCAGCATGGTCTGCTGCAGGTAAGTCCACCCAAGCATCTTCATACATATTATGAGCCCGGCGCTTCCAGTGCCGGGACCGATGGCTTTGATGAGCCTGGTGCCACCGGCGCCAGGACAAGGTCCAAAAGGTCCCAGTGGGGACCGGCTGGTGCCTAAGATGACGGTTAGGGGCCTGCTTCCAAGGACGTTGGGCTGTTCCTGACTCCTTGGAAGCAGTGATCATGACAGTGAGTGAGATTCCATCCCTTAAATCCACGGGTGGCTAATTCCCTTTCCCCATTTCCAGGAGACTTCTTCTACGGATCAAGCAGACGAAGTTAGGCAGGCCAGTCCAGTCAGTCATCTCTGCACTATGCACGCATCACGCTGGCGGAGACTGCGGCAGTCCAGTTCAGCCCGACACCCCTGTGGGAACCAGGTGAGCGTAACAACAGCAAGATTTGACTTTTTCAATCTTGGAATCGTATGTTAGCAAAGGGTTTTAGGAAACACTGCACAGCAGGATGACAACATGGGAGTAACAAGCAGAAAGAACAGTGATAGTCAAAGGCAGGAGAAGTGGGTCCATAAGGAGGGAACTAACCCATAGTTCTGGAGGTGGCAAAGTCAAGGCAGTCGGATTTCTTAGAGGAGTGAGGTGGCAGCTTCATTGTGGTTAAGGCGCAGGGAGAACCCCAATTAGCGCTTCGGAAGTGGACAGGGAGCAGACAGGGGTCTGGAAGTGGGCCTTTGCTGAGAGGGCCGGCTGAAGCCTGCCGGTCCCTGATTGGATGGAAGAAAACACTGAGCAACCAATGTGAGTGCAGCACAGGGAGAGGTGGTTCAGCACAGCCTGCCTACACAACAAATAAAACCACAGCGGCCATCTTGGAAGGGACAAAAACAGTCAAATAAGCAGCAATAGTAGGAAAAAACTTGTGCTTTCAAAATAGCAAGGCAGCTCCAGGTATTAAAAAGCTCAAAAAATGGCTGCACGATGAAAATGCCAAATAAAACAGTCCTTTCCAATAATATAATGCAAATTTTGTCTTTTTTTCTTTTTCTTTTTTTTCCAATTTTGATTTTTCAGGTTTACTAATTCCCCAGGAGGTGCAGTAATGCACAGAAAGTGCACCTACCTAATGGAATGGTCAGCAGCCAAGCACAAACTCCACATGTGCAGGAGAAGAGCAGATGGCCAGGAGGGTGGAAACAGGACCTCACTCCCAGTTAGAAGCAGATGAAAGAAACCAGTTCCAGCCAGTGGGTCTTGCTGAGAGGGCCGCTGAAGCCTACCGATCCCTGATTGGATGAAAGAAAACAGTCAGCAACCAATGGCCACCACAGTGAGTTGTACCAGCTCATTTTTGTTTGCTTTCTATTAGCAGCTTTGGCTATGCCTCTGCATCCCACTAGCCAATAGTGTCCATGCCTCATACCCCCTTAACTCATCTACAATCCCCAGAGCAAGACATGCCATGGCTCTTTCAAGACGTTAAATCGTGGCTATTGCTTCTTGTAATCGTGAAATGGCATTTGGTTATTGTGTGGGCTCACCCAACACACCTGTGGCCATGGGCAGTGGTCATTTTACCATGCAGACAGTCGAGCCAAATGCTCACCGCGGCTCTCCAGACCAACCAATTAAACCTGTTAACCCCCAAATGTAAATCATACTGGAGCCAGCCCGTGGCATGCAATCACATTGGCTGGGGCAGGGACTTTGGCCATATCCAAGGACCTCCAAACCCACCAGTGATGGCCACTGCCTTGGCTGTGCCATGGCCATTGTCTCTTGTTGCCTGAATCATGGCCTGGACCTCTCTAAGCAACCTCAACTGACAATTTCCTAATGGTCACGATCTGTTACCATCTTATCCAGGGGATGGCCACCACAGATCCCCAATCCAATCCACACTGTACATTGGATTTGTCAGAGGGCCACTGTGACACCATTATGGGCCCCCTGACCACCAATAGAAAATCTTTCTCTTCATCAGGGCTCTCAATGTACATAGATATGGAGCAACTAAGCAGAAGGCAATGTTTGTAATGGGTAATGATACTTCTGAGTGCAATCCTATGCAAAATGATAATACTTCTGACTAACAACCGTCTATTATCTTTTGCCTATCAAATAATCACATGTACATTAAAGTGTAGGAACTAAACCCAATGATTATGAAATCAACATAACAGTTGTTGATAAGTGTGTATAGTGATGTAAAAATGAGAGGACAAAGGACCAAAGAAAGCAGTTATTAGAATATGTTCACATATTCAGTGAACAGTGTCTGATTCATGGTCTCTTAATCTTAATAAAATCAATCACCTCTGTGGCGAACATGTTGGCTCTCCCTGTGAGTCCGCACAGCCACAGGGTGCCCAAGCGCCCATGGAGGGTGCCACCTATATATGATCCATACCTTAAGTGACAACTTTGCAGAAGTAATGGTGATGCGGTTAGCACAGTTAAAGCCCCTCCTTGAGGACCACAGTTAATATATAGGGAAAGACATGAGTATGGTTTTGAAGAAGGGGATTGCTGGGCATGTGGGTAAAAGTGGAAATGGGTTACATCCTCTTCCTCATGCCAAAAACATCAGGAGACGTCTACCCCTCTAATACATTTTAGGAGAATCAACAGATAAGCAAAGTCAATTTTCTCTCAAGATGTAAACCGTTCCACCCATTATTCTGATGATAATGTCAGGAAAGGTTACCTGTTCCCAATGTCTAGCTTCACATCCCAATACAGAAATCTAACTGGCATTTCCTCTGCTTTGACACACCAGAAGCACATTATTACCCGTTGCCCTCACATCATCTACACATGTCTTCTTAAATATGCTTGCCCTTCCCTTGGGACATCTCCATCCATCGAGGATCCATCTACAACCCTACCCTTATGATTTACTCATCCACACGCCCTTACTCTTTAATGAAAAGACAGGCAGTCAAAAGGTATACAAACCTTTTTCAGATTCAGGAGGAGACTGAACCACAAAAATACCACCCAGAATCTTCTCAACACTTGGAGTAATCAGAACCTGATTTGGGGCTCAAACTGTATCAGTCCCCCGACTCTCAGCCATGGCATCAAAGCTCCAGATAGGGCTTTGTGCACTTCTTCTGAGAGCATGTTCCCGGCACAACAGTTCTCATAGGGTCAAGGCAATATGTCAACATGTGTGTTTGTGGTTACTAAAGTATTTTGGTGATTTATCTATTTGTCACTTTAAGGCACAGTTCTTCTCTTTCCTATACCATGTTTGTTTCCAAATTTCTTAAGCACTAACCCGAAGCTCCAGTGAGGGGAAGGCCTCTAGAATCACAGAATATGCTCTGGTTACCCCTTTCCTTCTCTGTGCAAAAGCATCACAGCCATTTTGGCTTCTTGACTTTATAGCATATTTTGATACAGTGTGCAATTAGATCTTGCTAGCTAGACTACAAGACACACTGGGCTTTCATGGAGTTACCGTAAAATGAAATACTTCCTTCCTGCAAAGAGGACATCCACAAGTGAGATCAGGCTCTTTTCTATCAACTCCCTTTTCAGACATCACCCTAAACCCCCTTTGACTGGTCATCCACATTAGATCCCCCATTCCCCAATCGCAGATGCAAATAAACTAGGTATCACCTTCAATGACAAACATTTCTTCAACCGTGAAATTCAAGACCCATCTTAGAAAAGTGACTACCACTTTCAACTGCACACGCAAGGTCACCCTTTTCTTAACAGAACACATTTTGGGCTAGCATTGATTATTGACCGGTGCCTTTTCCCAGAGCCTATGAAAACCACTAATTTACCAACTCTTCTGATACAGAACAGGTAGCAGGGCTGGTCTTGAGGCTGGAACCTAGTTACCACATTGCCCCGGCACTGAGAATACGGCATCAGTTGCTGGAGGGGAAAGAAATTAAATACAAAATCCTCAGGATTATGCACCATTCATTCCTCAGCATTGACTCCACTTATCTCAGCAAGTGTGTCAAGCACTAAGATCCACCAAGAGCCCTAATTTATACTGCCTGAAAAAGGCTTAACATGGTTGGCCTAAAAACTAAGAGATTAGGCTGCAGTACCACAGGCACATGTTGGACTTATATTTCATTGACATGGGGAACTGAAGAAAGCCAAATCAAATCCAGGAAGCAACTCTAAATCGAATCCCTCAAGCAAGCATTCACTTAGTAAGCCCTACCGATACTGTAGGCATCCTCTAGGGAGGAGTTATAACTCAAAGTCCTCTTTCTGCAACAAGCCGTACACAGCATTAGTATCTAGCGGCCCCAGATTAATGTTTAACGGTTCATTCTGATTGAGATTTCAAACATAATATAATCCTTTTCAGCGCATCTTTAAATTCTTTGTTCTTAAGAGTGCAAATGATGGGGTTACACATTGGGATTAGGGCAATATAGACTAAAGAAGATATTTTACTCTGCATATCAGAGCATGAAGAGGCTGGGCGCATATAAACAAACATGATGCTTCCGTAGAACAGTATCACTATGGTAAGATGAGAGGTACATGTTGAAAAGGCCTTGTGTCTCCCCATCACTGACTGGATTCTCAAGAGGGCCAAGATGATTTTGACATACGATGTGATAATTAAAACCCAGGAGAAAATCCCCACAATGACACCAGTGATGAAAGTCATGATTTCTGTAGTCTGGGTGCTGGTACAGGAGAGCTTCATCAGGGCTGTGAAGTCACAGAAGAAGTGGTTGATTTCATGTGTCTTGCAAAAGGAAAATGTGGTTATTGAGATAGTGTGAAATAATGGTTCTGTTAAGCCAAAAAGCCAGGCTCCAGCTGCCAATCGAAAAGTAACAGATTTATTCATGATCATTGTGTAATGCAAGGGATAGCAGATGGCAACATATCGATCATAAGCCATGAGAGTCAAAAGGAAGATTTCTGTTGCAAGCAGGAAGAAGAAAAAGTACAACTGCACCAGGCACACCCGGAGAGTGATATGTGTGCTCCGTAAGTAGAAGCTGGCTAGCATTTTTGGGAATGTCACAGAAATTGAACTGATGTCGATAAAAGTCAGGTTGGTGAGGAAGAAATACATCAGAGTCTGCAGATGCGAGTCACAGTAAATAACTGACATGACGAGAATGTTTCCTCCAATGGTTACCAGGTAAATAATGAGAAATCCAGCAAGTAGGGGAGCCCGTAGGTCCGGAAGATCAGTGAACCCCAAAAGAATAAAGTCCTCACCAGAAGTCATATTCCGTTCTCCCATTGGCCAATGGCTGCTTCTTTCTTTCATGTAAAGGATTAGCTAAAAAGAAATAAAAGAGAAGAAATGTTAAAGTTGAATTGTCACATAGTCAAAGATATGGCACATTAATCATGCAATTACACACATGTCTTAATCATAGGCCACTAAGTGGGAGTTTTATAGACCTCCTATCAAAGGTCACGCAGATTGAGTAAAGAAATAGAATGCAGGAGAGCCACTGGCAGCCTTGTAGTGCTCAATGGCAATGTCAGGAGTAGCAGAAGTTATATCACACTCCCAATGACATCACAGTATGTGAGGTCATATGACCTTTGACCCCTGTGTCATCACAAAAAATGACTGACGGGTGCAAAAACATAAGAAAGATTACATTTCATAAAATACAAAATCGGCACTAAAGCAGACATAGGACGTTTTATACACCAAACACATATTCACTTTGTAGCTGCCTTGACATGCCATGCAGGGGGTCATGTTATGACAGGTAGACCAACTAGAACCAACAGAGGCCAGGGGCACTGCCATGCATATGCTAGTATAGCCTCATATGGCCATTTACTGGCAACGTATGCCAATTATTCATGTCAGGTCTAGTAATCATATGCAAAGTAATGCCCCACATTCCCCGGTGCTGCCATAATGCAGTGTGGCTAATGTAGCCTCTGAAGATGCAGCCATCTCATGTCTGTTATAGCATGTTGGGATGCATGTCCAGCATTCCAGCACGACAAAAAGGTAATGACTGTAAAAACCTATTAGCATGAACTAGACTCAGGTGTGCGCAGAAGAAGAAGCATATGTTGGTTTAGTTAGGTTTTATACATATTAGATACTCACATATAGCAACACAGAATGAGCAATACATGCATCACTGCTGCAGTTGCAGAGGTTATAGACAGGGTAGTATAATAGGCCCAGTGGTTAGTTGTATTCAAAAACATATGGCTGGAAGTATACACAATGCGGGGAGTGCCGAGGCAGGTGGAAGATGGTGTCGGACAGGTGCTTTGGCAGAAGCAAGGATTGTGTGGTAGCGGGACAGAAGTAGCCCCATCTCGGAAGTTGAGGCATAGTATATATTGAACAGATTAGCTTGTAGGCACTGATGTGGAGCCGTAGCTCTGTGTCGTAAGCTTGACAAACAAATCCCCTTTCTCGTTCCCCAGGAGAGGACCCGCGGACAGAGGCACCCAATGTGCACAGATAAACACTAATTGTATCCAGCTTTGGGGCTTGCACATGGTGGGAAAGGAATTTGTGTTGGTAGGACCAATTCATGAGAACAGGGCACAAGGTTTTGTGATGCCAAAAAATGGTCATCCCATGGAAATTACAAGTAGACGCACAAGTTGAGAAAACAAATCCCTGAAATTCAGACTCTAGACTTGCCATTATTGGGCACCTGGCGTTTGAAGGAGATAAGGGGTAGCCAAGTATGGAATGTCCTGATTTGGGCTAGGAAGAGCAGAGGTGATGCCAGTAAATGAAGTACACGGTTGGAGATAACTTGTATGGACCTTCTGTGTTGGGAATATTGAAAAGGCCTACTGTCAAATTAAAGCAGAGTTGGCCTAGCCAGATTTCTCTGGTTGTGTCTGGGATGGAGGGGTGCACATCACATGACAGTCCCGAACTATCAATAGGCTATTATACTCATGTAGCCAATCCCGTACCAGGATCTGACAATGACGGTGTAAAAACACCACGTGTCAGGGAAGTAGGTTTCGATAGTGTGTGGCCAATCAGTCTAGGAAGTATAGGGGGTATTAGAATGTTCCATAGGCGGTAGCCAATGAGGGTGGTGGGATAACATTTGCATAACCAAATTCAGTATTCTCCCATTATATATTCTGTATACCCGTGGGGTGTGACAAGCTCCGTGTCAGCTCAGTTCTTATGGGACTGTCTGAGTCCTTTTAGATGTAATAAACATTGTTTTCCCTTGCAAAATGGTGTAGAGTTTAGTTGCCCATTTGGATTGTTTTTGTGTAAGGGTTTTTGGGTCAATATTCCTCTATAAGGCTTATCGCCTGTGTATGGTCAAAATATGTAAGTTACATCTTGGAATATCCAGTTGCTTCTTGCCTATGCCAAGTGCATCCTAAAATGGCCAGTAATGCCACTCAATGTGAGTTAATAACCCGTACCTGGTATGGGATGAAGCAGAGGAATAGACAAATGACTCAAAACCCCAAACACTGTAATACGTAACAAAGAACACTTTACTTCTTCTTTTTACCACAGAAATACTTTGATCATAATGTCAAGTTTATAGAAGCAATATCTATCAATCAAATCATAATCCAAAGTTCATAACAACAAAACTAAAAGTGATGCGATGACAGCTGAATATATTTTGATACGTACATGGTTCAACATCAGGAGGCCCAAGAGGCTAAGCCCACATGTTGTACTCTTATTTGGCACTAACCATAAGTGCTGTTAACCATTAATTCCTGAGCTATATGGTGAGTGGCATATACGGTTGTGCTATTTCGGCTGAGGATCCCTGAAGCACTTCTCCAAGGTTTTTCAATTACCTTTGTAAAGGTTGTATAAAACAAATCCAATAATAAAAAAAAACACATAAATACAAGAAGTGAGCACTTAACTCGCTGAGCTATCTTACCAGCTATTTTACTTAAATGTGAATACCACAGCATTTGCTAGTGTATTAGCTCTGGTGGTTACATGTCTTTATAACAAAACACTTATATTCCTACTGCTTCTAAGTACTGTAATGATGTAATGGCCCACTAGTTAACCTGATAATAGTACTGCTATATTTTCTTTTAAAAAGCACTGGAGGAGACAGGAGAGGGTGATGGGTACATATCCTGGTAAATGTTTTTAACTGCACAATTGATTAACCAGCATTGTATTACAGAATTGGATAGCTCAACAAGTTAAACGCTCATCTCTGATACGTGCCTGCTTGCACTTTCGATGTTCATATTTCTGCAGGGCTGAAACAGTCCTTCATCCTTCTCAGTTTAATATACAAGTAAAAGTACAACTTTAATAACACCTATTTTTACATTTAATAACACCTATTTTTACATTGCTTAAAATCAGGAGGCATCAGTAGTCAGAAGAACTGCTATACATAGAAATATGATATAAAAAAATCTTTTTACTTGAATATGGGAAAACATTGGCTACAGTAATATGGAGTATTTTTACACAAAAAAGATAGTCCTAAACAAATTAAAGCAAACAAGTTGATTCTAAATAAGTAGCACTTCATCTGCAGCATGCAGTATGTTGGTTTATACAGACAAATACTACTCTTCTGTCTTACCTTTGCCAATATGACACATTAGAGAAAGCCAAACTTCACCCTGTAATTTCCAAAATTAAATTGGGTTCTAAGAACCCACTACATGTTTGTTTTCACATTGCCAGTGGCGGCTGGTGGGTTTTTTAATTGGTGGGGCATAAATATTGGCCACATATCTGCAAAAGTGACCGAGCGTAGCGAGGAAGCCTGAACCAACTGAGGCTTGGTGTTTTTAATAAAAGGTCAAAATGTTGCATTATACAGCACACTGTCTGTGAAAAAATGGTTAGAAAGCCAGATAGTTTGCAATTAGTTGTGTGGGGTAATTCATGAAAAAATCTAATAGATGTAAATCACCAACAGTGCACAGGAGCATTTCCCAACACATTTCTATGATGACTTTCCCACAATATATGTCAGTATAAAAAACATGTTCACACTCACTCCATGCTGACTGCTCCTATGCATGACAGTATTCCCATATAAGAACATACTCATGTTGCGCATAATGACAGTAATGATACCATATGAAAACACATCTAGACTGTCTCTGCCAATATATGCCAGTACCCACATAAGAACATACTCCTGTTTGCTTTGCCATTAAAAAATGCCAGGCAACAGTAAGAAAACATGTTTCACCTGGCTGCTCCAATGCAGGCCAGTCCAGACACATATTTAACACTTAGCATGTTTGCTTCATCATGCATTCAGTCTAGCCATTTCTTACTGTGGCATGGCATTTTGTACCGGACATCTATAATACAGAATCATAGATGCCTAGTAAAAAATCTCTCCTCCTCTCCCATCCTCCAACCCTCCCTTGCCACCCATCCCAAATCAGTCTCCCAGGCTAGCCCAAACACTACACAAGCTAACCCAGATTTGTTCACTCATTGAAACACGCATTCATGCAGTATTCACACAACATTCATCTCAAAAACCATTCACACAGCATTTACTCACTCATTCAAGCACACATTCACACATTTAAACAGAATTCACACAGAATTGACTTGCTCAGTCAAACACACATTCATGCAATCAAACAACATTCACAAAGCATTTACTTTCTCATTCAAACACCTTTTCACACTTTCAAACTGCATTTGAACAGCACATAGTCGCTCATTCACACATGCATACATACATACAACATACGCAAACAAATTACGTTTTCCTTTCACTTATCTCTTAGTCGGCTCCGGTTCTGATGCTGCTTCTGAGCTCCTTTCGGCTCCCATACACAAGCACAGAAAACAAAACGCATAGAGCGCTTCCTGGTTCCTCCACTTGTACTCCTTCAGCAGGTGTTACAGAGGCAGTGGCGTGTGGCACGCATTCAAGACCAAGCCGTCGCTCCTGCTGCAATATTTGGTGACAATCCAACCAGCAGTTTGGGCTGTAGCGTGAGCACATTTTGTTTTCCATTGTGTCTATGGAAAAAACAACACATTTTGGCCTCCCCTGCTATACGTTTGCCCCCTCTTGACGAAACCTCACCATACTTCACAGAATCGATCTGATGGGGCCATATACTTATTTTGCAAAGTTCTGTAAGGATGTGTCCGGGGTGCCAAGTTATAAGCCACCCAAAAAGTACTCTTTCTATGGGTTGAGCAACTCAACCATAACTAGATGACCGCTATCGCAGGCCTTGTAATAAAAGTGAAAATGTGTTTGTTTGTGGTGGGATTTGTGGCAAATCGTTGTTCCTTTTACAATTACACAACACATCACCAATGTGCACCGCATTTTGCATAGTTGCCTGTTAGGACCCTCCAGACATTACTGAGTACATGACATTTAGTCACCCCACACCTTTCCCCGTATTTCAGCACCTTCACACATGAGAGGGTTGCCTGGAATTGTCGAAACATCAATGTGGTCGTAGAAGCACCGGTCCCGACACGAAGAAAAAAACTTGAGGTCCAGGCCCTAGGATCAGATTCAGGATTTGCTTCCTGGCGCAATTACTGAGTACAACTCAATCGATGCGGTGGTGGATGTTGACGAAGCCATAAACTGTCCAACAGAATTCCTCCACTCACTCGACCCCCCAACCTCTGAATGCCAACACATCACATTTTAGTGAAGTTGGGTCACCCTACATGCTTTTTCGCAATCTCGACCCACCTAGGCTGTTTAATGGCACAAGGCTATGCGTTTAAAAAATTGCTGCCCAACGTAATTGAAGAGACAGTGTTCACCAGGAAAGGAAACAAAACAGGTTGTTTATAAAAAAGCCTTACAATGAGCATGTACTTTAGTAATATTGAACTTTAGGCCCATAGTTGTTGGCACCGTTGGTATCCTGTCACCCATCTTGCTGCTCAGAAATCTCCATGTTGTTCACACGTACAGTTATACGTTTCAGAATCAGTTTTTAACAAGAGAAAACATTTTTTTAAATGAGAACTAAACGAAAAATGTACTGAATTTTCCTTTTCACCTTTCTCATGGAGCCTTTCCGAAAAACCTAAAGCTACCTTAAGGTATTTCTAACAAAACGTACCTATAAGAAAATACAATCCTTTGCAACGCCGGGTATTCAGGTCGTTAGTTATAAATCCCCATAGGTCATTTGCCATGAACTTGCACGTGGCTTGCGGACCCCCAGTACAAGTGCCTTTACTGACCCTTTCTTCAAATTGCCATCACATCCTCCTGTTTTGCTGGGGTTCTTTGATGTGCACAGACCACCAGGACAAGAGTAAACATTGCAACCTTTTGTTGACGCATGCATTTTGAAATGTCCTCTTTTGAAATAAAATGCAAACAATTGTAAAAATGTTAGAGAAAGATAGCACTACAAATGGCTGCGCTTATCCTTGTGTAGTGTAAGAAAATACACTTGTGAATATTGCGTCCTAATATATAAAGTGCACTTCTCAGCTGTACAGCTCTTAATGGTCACCCATATTTGCATTAACGCCTGAGAAACTGCACTTCATACATCACTCAGCTCTGGGGAGACCGAGCAAGTAAGAAACATTTTATCAAATGTTCTCATCGCTCAGTTGGTGCCAGACTTTCTCTAAAGTCTTCCTGCGTTGCTAAGAGTAGTATGTAGTAAGTGGCAAGAGATATTGTTAATTCAAAATAGCAGTATCTGGTAAACTTATCCTATCTCCTTGCTCCAACCCCCTCGACTTCTTTGTCGGCTTGCTTCTCTTCAGCCTTGCTGCAGCTAAAGAACCCTTTTAAGGATGTAACACCCACCTTCATGGGTCACTTTAAGGAATCCAGACTCCAGAAACCAGACTCCTTCTATTAGCGTTCCTGCTGGCAGCTTTTCAGCATCATTGAGAAGCTGGAGTTGTGGAATAGCCACACAGCTAGGTGAGGGGTGGCAGGTGGGAGGGATTCTACTTTGGCCTGTGGCTGTGTGAACTATGTGAGAGGAGTTAGAAGCTTGTGGAAGGAAGATTTATGGTAGACTCCAGGGACCAATTACCAGATATTCTGGCTCTTGTCCTGACCACCTGATGAATGCCTGAAAAATGCCTTCCTATGACCCAATAGTCTTTGCCCTGGTGGGCATAAGTATCAATTGGCCACTGTGCATAGCACCGGAGCAAGTTTCAGTAGGGTTTGAGTTGGCACACACCCTGCCAACCACCATATTAAGGAAGTTGAAAGGCATGCCTGGGGTCTTCCTAACTCAAGCAGCTGCTTCTCTGAACCAATAGTTATTGGCTCATACAGCCATTAGCACATGACTTAGGTAATACATGGAGTCTCCAGACTGCCCTCTTCCTGCATCTAAATTCCCAGATATTTGTGCATTTAAGGAAACGTGTGAATTTGAGAGAAATAGAGAGAGAGCTAGAGAGAGAGCTGGTCAGATGGTGGCAATGTTAGAAAGCAACATGGGAACTGTTTCAAGAGGATAGTGGTAGGAGCATGCAAGGACAACAGGTTGCATGGTCTTTTCCAGTTGTTTCTGCGACTTCTTATACATTGTATCAATGGTCATGCCTTGCTATGCTATGTTACTATCTGCTATTTGCAGTTTCAGGTTTGTGTGCCCATCAAGGTGTCTCTGACTGCTACCTGCACAAACACACTCAAATTCTACATACCAAAGCAAAATATGCCCATCAACTAATCCATCCACGCCTCAGGCAAATGCCCCCTATCACTGCTGGCTCACTAGGTTCCCCTTCAGAAGTAAATTCCTCTATGCCCTTGACACAGGAAACTTTCCCCCAAGCAGACCTCTGGGTACTTCCAGTCTGCACTTAAAGCAGCAGAAAAGCTATCTTGCATTAACCACTCTCTTTCAGAACAACCAGAGCACCAGGAGTCCATGCAAATGGAAGCAGAGCGCGATATAAATGCCAATAGCAGAACAGAATACAGATAAAATGCCTCAAGGTATATATCTTGGGAAATTAGCACATTTTTCCAATATACCCACCCTTGAAAGGTCTGAATGGAGTTTCAATAAGTTGCGAGCTTGGGGATTCCAAAATAGAAGTAGAATTCAGTATTTATTTATTATGCCCCGTAAACCCACAGGCATCAGGGCACAACAGTGAGACATGGACAAGTGCTGGGAGAATAACCAGCTTACGTACAGAATGGGACACTTGGCATGCCAAGACAGAGATAGACAGTTACTACATTAACGTTCTATTTTCAGTTAAACAGGAAGGTTTTCAATATTTTTCTGAATTTGAGATGATTAGGTTCAAGTCTCAGACTCAGCGAAAGTTTATTCCAACTGACGGCAGACCGGTTGGGAAATGCTTTGCCTAAGCCATTCGCTTAGCCAACAATTCTGGACTTCAGGTAAGCTGGAGCCTTTCCGTACATACACTTATGGGTGAGTGTCAAGGACTTAAACATGACACGGTCTTCAACCCTAAGCCAGTGTAGCACTCTTCTGGCTTCACTGATGTGATCTGTCGTCGCTTTTTGCTTGATAATCTGTACCGCATGGTTTTGGATACATTGGTATTTTGTCAAGCATTGTTTGCTTGCACCCAATAACAGTGCATTACCATAATCCAGGTGGGAAAGTATGGTGGCTTTAGCTATAGCTATAGTGGGATAGTTGGTTTCGTTGAATAGGGGTCTAATCGCTTTCAACCGCCTCAAATAATATGAGCAGTTTTTACTGACATGTGAGGTTTGGGCGTCTGAGCACATGGATGCTTCTAAGGTAATGCCCAAGGTTTTGACCCTGCCCACTACTTTGATGGAGGAGTCTTTTATCAGGAATAAGTCATACGGCCTCATTACGAGTTTGGAGGTAGCCATGCCCTTAATAATACCGGGCTATTCTGACCTAGGAGGGCCCAGTATTTCCCCATTCAGGAAACCCGGACCCGGTACATCCCCATTCACATTTCAGCCCCCATAGGGCTCAATGGGAATGGAGAGCATGCTAACAACGGGCCCGTTAATGACGGGCCCTTTGTTAGAATGCTGGGCCGCTCTGACCCGGTGAAACCAGGCGGTGAAACCAGGCGTCCTGAGCGGGTCCCGCAAGCAGACCCCATAGCATCAGGGTCGTAATGAGGCCCATAGTCGGATGGTAATTTCGCCATAGCTTGGTTGGAGACGAAGACCATCAACTCGGTCTTTGATCCATTCAGGCATGTCCAGTTTTGATTCTTCCACAATTGAATGATGTTATAAAGGTCATTTATGGTTTTATTGTCTTTTTCATAATCCCCGCTTAATTCTACCACCAGCTGCGTATCGTCAGCATAGTTGGTGAAGAAAGCATTTATGTTATCCAGGGCTTCGCAAAGGAGGCGAAGATAAAGATTAAAAAGAAGTGGTGAGAGGCTAGCTCCCTGGGGTACACCACAGAAGATGTTAGACTAATCTGAAAATGTCTCAGCCCAGTGTACTCTAGATATTCTGTCAGCAAGGAAAGACGTTAACCAGCCGAGAGGCTCTTTGGAGCAATTAGCGATTTTCTCCAGGGCCTGCTGCAATAACTGATGGTCTAGCAGGTCAAAGGCTGCACTGAGTAGGATTAGTATACCTGTCTTGCTTTTGTCAATGATGCCCAGCATTTTAGTTTGAAAATCAAGCATGGCTGTTTCAGTACTGTGTGCAGTACGACAGCCCGACTGTTGGTAATGCAGTATCTCATTATTCTCCACATATGCTTGTAGTTGTGCTGTGGCAATCTTGTCCATTACTTTCAGGATAAAGTTACTATTGGTGATAGGTCTTAAATTCACTGGTTCTCGTTGGTCTAGATTGTTTTTTTTTTACCAGAGGAGTAATGGTGACCCGTTTAATGTTCTTGGGGACTGTTTGGTCCCGAAAGCAAGTGTTGACCATTTTCGTGAGTAGGGGTGCAAAAATGTCTGCATTCTCGATAATTATTTTGGGAGAGTATGGTTTCATAGATGCTAATGTGGATAGCGTGTCCTCTGTCGTGATCTTCTGGAAGTGAAATGCGTCTACATATTCCATTGGCTTACTAAAAGGTGTTTGGTACTGTTCAGTATTGTTGCTTTGGGCACTAGCTAATAGTTCTCTTGCTTGTGGAGTATGTGAAAGAGAATTTACATGATCAAAAAGTGACTGAGCGTTAGATGCTCTGAGAGGGAGAGAACACGAAAGACAGACAGAGAAAACAATGTATTTTAAGACGGTTAATGTACAGAAGCAAGGTCATGAGAAAGACTCTACGGAGGTGGAGAGACAGAGTGTACTACAGAATAGCTTATATCCACTTGATTCCTAGAAGAAAAGATATGTAGAGGTATCATCCCACAGATCACAAATGTAATGTGTGGGGCCACTTCAGGTGATGTCCAATAGCCTCCGGATGGACATGACAAGCAGTGATGAGACGTCTGATATTAGTTAGTCTCTAGTCCATCCTGACCAGTCCATTTACATGCATTAAGAAATGCAAGAGAACTCTTTCTTTACCTCTGTAATCTTCTCTTCAAAAGCCTCAGTCAGCAGCTATGGGGATTTGTCTCTCATTATGTTCTCATAGATGGCCTGAATAATCTACCAACTCAAAACAATGGTTCAAGGGTTTTTGTTAACAATATGTCATGGCTGTTGTCTGATGGTTCAATCTAATGGGGTTCCCTGACTGCTCCCCTGACTGCTCACCTGACTTCTCATGGGAACCCTCCACCCTAGCCCAGGCTTCCCTAATTCATAGGGTGGTGCCATAAGTAGAGATCAGTAACCTCTACAGTTGGATATTTGATAAACTTCTGGTGAGGACCTAGAGGCCAAGTCCTTATCCTACTGGGACTTCCTAAGGGTATCTGATATTCCCCCAGGATTGTGACAAGTGTGGGTTTGTGCCATCACAGGAACTCTTTCTTTCACCCTCCTTTCACTGTGTTTCTCTCCTCTACCTGATCTTATCCCTCCTAACTCTCCCCACATGTTCTCCTCCTACACCCCTCTCTCTTTTTCTCCACCTCTTGTCTTTCTAGGTCTGGCTCCTCTGCTTGCCTTACTCCTACCTGCCTCCTCCCTCTCATCGTCCTCTCTTCTTACACCCAACTGTCTCCTCTCTGACTCCATCCGCTACTCTTTCCCTGTCTGTCTCTCTAATATTGCCACACTTTTCTACTCCCTCTCTCGAAATCTCCCCCTCTCTCCTCCACTGACTACTACTCCATCCTATGAACCTCTCCCACTAGCTCTACACTCTCTTTAGCTCCCACCATCTTCACCCTCCTGTCTCCAACCTTTACTCTCACCTTTCCTCATACTCTCACTCACTCGACTATCTTCCACATCCCTCTACCACCACACATACTCCCACACACTTGCAAAGTCACAGCCTCACTTGCTCCACTTTTTTACCACTCTCTCTCTCACATTCAACACCTGAACTGCACCCCATCCACCACCACACTACTTTACTTTATTATATTTATATCGCGCACCACTGACCCGGAGGCTTATGGGCGGCCAACATAACAAACATATAGAACAAGAACAGACCCAACGCTGAGTCCAGGGGCAAAACAGATACATTGGTAAGGGGCTGGTTGGTCAGAGGACAGTGCAAATGTAGTTAAGTATCTTAACAGAAAACTCTTTAACCTTTTCCTAAACAGGGCGGTTGATCTCTCATCCCTGATATCTGGGGGAATGGCATTCCACATGATGGGTGCTGCTACAATAAACACTGGTGTTATTTGCATACACTCGATTTTATTTCCAGCACTTCACTCAAATATAGTGGTGACAATCCTGTCAGGCACTTATGTGTTATGAGAAGAAGGCAAAAGGCAATTCTGGCTTCTATAGTGAGCCAGTGCAGGCTCCTTCTTGCCTCTGAAACAGGATCCCTTCTTTTGAGATCCATGGTAGTTCTGACTGCATTATTCTGTATAACCTGAAGCTGACCTATGCCAGATAGGCCAACAAGCAGACTGAAACAATAATCAAGCCTGGAACCAATTATGGTCCCAGCTAATGTCTCACGGTTTGCTCTTGAAATAAAAGGGCTTGCTTGTGTCAGCAGTTTGATATCATATGAAGCTGAGGACACTAGACTGCCAACCCGTGCCTTCATGTTGAGGTTACAATCAAAAAAGACCCCCAGAGTTTTCACTTTATTTTAAAAGTAATTTGTCACAACCATCAATTTGAAACTGGGAATAGTCATTGCCCAGCTTTCAGGTGATAGCCTCGGTGCCTACCACCATCCGTTCAGTTTTTCCGGTGTTCAGGGCTAGCCCATTGCTACTCATTCACTGTTGGATTAGTCTGTAGATCCGATTGATGGTTTTCACATCCTCTACATAATTACGAGGGAGAGGGAGAACACATTGGTTATCATCCACGTAATTGGTTAAATCGTTTTTATTTTCTTCTACGAGGTCGAGAAATGAAGCAGAAAAGATGTTATAAAATGAGGGGGACAGACATGCCCCTTGGGGTCCCCCATGTGTAAGCATGAAAGGTTCTGCATCGGCCGATGCACTGCTGACTATGCACCATCAGTTACTAACGAATGATTCAACCCAACGGGCAGCTGACCCCGAAAACCCAACCACCTCCCTCAAACTGGAGATCAATAATGCGTGATCTAACAGGTCGAAGGCGGCGCAGACGTCCAACAACATCAGCAGGGCTGTCTGCCCATTGTCCATGATACAGAGAAGTCTGGACTTCAGATACAAAAGAGCAGTCTCCATGCCATCCATGGTTTTCCCTGAATCCTGATGCCATTTGTTCAAAGTCTTATTGTTCTTGAGGTGCGTCATGACTTGTGTGTATGCTACACGATGAAGACTCTTCAGCAGGAAAGGTGAGTTAGAAATTGGCCTATAGTTCAGAGGATTTAAAGGGCATGAACCTGACATTTTAAGCAGGGGCGTAATCCATGTATTCTTAATACCCACAGGGACATGGCTTTCACTGAATGAAGCATTGACAAACTTCCACAAGGTACTGATCATCATGGGGAGCATGTATTTATGACCATAGCAGGGCACACACCCCCCTTGCAGGAAGTCAGCTTCAAATGTTCTATTAATGATGCCAGTTCTGATTCTGACACTGGTTTAAAGTAGAACTGTTCATCTTGCCACCCTAACTTCTGGGTAATATGGACAGTTATCTCAGCACTGGGCACCATAGACTTTTTGGCAAGTTCAATATTGAGTTTAATTGTATTAAAGTTGCCAAACATGGCTTCCTGGTTGCACCATTCAGCATCCCTAGTGATAATCGTTGTTTTGCCCTGAACCGGGTGTTCTACTTCATTAAGGATTTTAAACAATTCCCTTGACTGGGATTGCGCTTTATTACTTCTGTCGTCAAGAGAGGACTTTTTTACTTGTATGACGGCTTCCTTAAATCTTTTAGCCACACGCCTATAGCCCTCTTTGACCATCTATAAAGGCTTTTAATCTTGGCATTCTTAAGGATTTGTAAATCCTGAGTAAACCAGGTGTTAGCCTGCCTCTGGATAACCTTTTTTATTTTTAAAGGTGCTAAAGCGTTAGTTGCCTCCTGAAGGGTACTCTGGTATTTATCAACAATACCATCCACAGAGAATAAATCATTCACTTCCTGGGTTAGGGTAAAAGCCAAGGGCGTAAGGCGTTCGGTGTAAGATTCTTAAAGTTTTTAGATGCCACAGTGACTTCATGTACTTCCCATGCGTGGCCACTTTTTCACATGAAACCAAAACATGAATGAAGGAATGGTCTGTACCATGGGCAAGGAGCAATCTCTTGACTGGCCAGGGTCATATTGTGAACAGCTATCCAGTCTAAAAGATTGCCTTTATTATGGGTTGGAGTTTTCACACATTGTTCAAACCCCAGATCCCCTAGGGCGTCCTCAAGAGACTTATTACGTGTGTCACTTCTATTACCCAACCAGTAGTTGAAGTTCCCTAGGACCAGTGCTTTAGTATTATCTTTTAAAAAATGAAGTGAGAAGTACATAATTGATTTGCAAACTCTGTCATAACTGATTGAGGCCTATATACAAAAACCATGTTAAATGTGGATTCTGCATCTGTTCTTATTTTAATATGTAGCATTTCAAACTCATCGAGATCCGATGTGTCGATTCTCCAGATGTCAAGGGTGGCTTTGAAAATAGTTTCAATCCCCCCCCCCCATGTTCCTTCTAGACTATCCTGATGGAGGATATCGTAACCATGGGGCCTGCCACTGGTCTCTGTTAGGGCACATATATCAATGTCATGTAATACTATATATGTGGCAATATCTAAGGCGTGTTTAAGTAAGGACCTAGTATTAAGCAGCAAGATTTTCATGCCAGTAACAGTTCTGGTCGTTATTATTGGGGTGGTCTTACCCATAGGTGTCGTAGGCTGATTATTTACATCCCCACTTGCCTCCTTCCATCCGTGGACATTATTCTGTGTTGACTACACAGACTCCACAGCACTACCCTCGGCCTTCTGTCCTCTGCATGATCTCTTGGTCCACAACCACACTAGCAGACATCACCCAAACTTCTTTCACTCTGTCTTATTTCCCCCGTACGTTATGTAGATTTGGTGCGTCACCTTTGCTATGTCTTTGTGGGACTGTTGTGTGTGTTGGAGTTTTTGCCCCTTTCTCTGGAATGATGGCATCTTTCCAAGGTCTTCTGCGGTTTGCTGCTGCTGCATGGCCTTCTGGGTTGTGTCGTTGTGAAACAGAGCAAAAATGACTTTGGCATTGGGAGATTGACAATTGTACCAATATCAACATACAAGGCACATTCAGGGGGCTCAGAGACTTGCAGCTCTCCCAACTCCTTGAACCCATCTCTGGGGTACGCCTGGCCCTGGCATGCACCCTGCTAGGCTGCCTACCCCAGGTCAGGAGGGGTATCTGTCCCCCCTTGACAGGGTCACACACCTGACCTTTTCACAATATAGAATTACCTCTGATTATCGAGACATTTATATTTTTCTGAGTTGTGACCTTTCTTACCAGTGGGATGTTCCATTTCAAATACCATAGTGAATCTATACATGTTCATTAATATCCTGCCTGAATCTTTGCTCACACTATTGACAGACATCCATAATTGAGGTTTCAAAAGCTTTTCTCCTCCATTATGCCTTTTCTTAGGTCATATTAGATTTGGACCACGCTGTTTTGTGAGGATTCAATTGTAGGTCACAGCTAGATTTGATTTGGAAACAGTGAGCTAGAATTGTATTCTTTTGTATCTCTGCTAAAAAATGAAATCCTACCTGAAATCTGAATTGCTTGTACCGCCTGGGCCGTGACTTTACCACCATGGCGTAAACTACGTTTACGCCCTGGTGGTTGGCGGACTTACCGCCCCATTCCGACCTTGGCGGGGCGGTAAGTCCCCAATCCCCATTTACCCTTCCCCATTCCCATTTTTGCCCCATAGGGCATAATGGGAGTGGGGAAGGCGTTAATTACGCCACCGTAAATTACGGTGGCGTAATTAACTCCATGGTCCCTTAGCGCCATGGATTTTAACACCTGCTAAAAGCGCGCCATCACCATCAAAGGTAAGCGTAACCCTGAATACTAGGTCTCTGACAGCCACTCGGAAATGTTACAGCAAAGTAGAATGAGCTCATTGTTTATTCAGCCTTGGATCTTGCACAGCCAGGACCAAGCGCGATAATATATTCTTGTCTGCAGCTGTTAATTGTGTGGGTCTCACAAATACACAAACAAATAATTCTGTATGTACCAGGAAAGGGTTGTCCTAAATAACTGTAAAACATACTGCTGCACAGTAACCCACAGTAACATTTGGTCATGAGAACAAAAGATAATATTGGTAGGAATGCCTCCTTTCAGTGAGATCATGCTGTTGTCTTATAAGGTCAGAAAGTGAGAATGTACAAGCAAGAAATCACTGACAAATGCATGTTTCATGGAAAACCTATATGTAGCAGAGAGCTGTAAACCATCTATGACATCTATGACATAGCACTCGCAGAAGAACTCATGCAAACTGGGGTTAAAAAAAGACATGATTTCCTTTCTGTAAATTGCTCAATTCACCACAGCTATTGTTGTGTGGAACCTGGGTCCGCTTGAATCAAATATATTTTGTTGTTTATACTTATGTCTTTGCCTATTGGTCTTATCTTGTATGCAGTACAGTTACCAGATTTTGGTTTTACACCATCACGTCGTACCATTCTCTAGCTCTTTTAGGTAGCCAAGCAAGTTCCCTTCGGCACGAAGGGGGTTATTTGACCAGCCAACATTAAAGTCCCATGTAACTATTATACCTCCTTTTGGGAACTGTATATGTCAAGTTCAAAGTGTTTCAACAACATCTGTACTAAGGTCATCAGTAGATTCGTCTCTTAGAAGTGTCATAAAGAGTGGCCAAGAGAGTAGCTGTATTACCATCTGGTGAACTACGTAAATTGATACACTAGAGATTAGTGTGCGGTATCGCTGCGGAAAACTCACCTAGCGAGAACCCACACTTGACTCCTATGCACAATCCTCCTTTAGGACGACCACAGATAGGCAGCAGAGCCAAATGAAAAGCCAACAATTACCGCTCTAATTCAAATGGGGAGGTTAGCGAGGTCTCTTGTAATAGAAATATCTGGGCTGTCATAAATCTCTCTCTTCCCTATGGGTTACTAAGAAAAGATTGAAAGCTCAGAGTATTCCATGACAAGACATTAAAAGAGGGATCAGTATTGATATTATCTAGTGATAAAATGTTTTTCAGACACTGAGTCCAATGGCCTGGCATCCTACAAGGCTCTTGTTTAGTTTTCTTTTTGCACAGTGTAGGCTGATGCAAATAATTCTTATTTTGCAAAGTCAAATAATGACTTGCAGCCGTATTTGGGTTACAGTAAAAAATGTACCCTGATGCCATGGATGTATCAATAGGCAGAGAAGGGTGGAAAACCAGAACCTCAATACCCAGTTCGTTCAACCCCTTGCCATTTTTACAAATACATTCAACCACCACAGCAGAAACAAATGCCACAGGTGCCCAATTAGTCATACTACCATATGCAGGCAATTCCAGACTTTCACTGTCTTTAGATGACCCCCTTGTTAATTTGCATATTCAAGCAACTTTGGGTCTCACCCTAAGTTACTAGGGGAATCCAGACGTGGACCCCTTGCTCACTACTCTTAGAGAGGCACAGCTCCTCCCTACGGATGAGGTCCAACCAGACCGAAACACGTATTGGGGATGCTGTTGGTACTCTTGTTCAGAGGAGAATTGCCTAGCATTTCGGTGCTGGACTGCCCCAGGGCAGGACAAAGACTGATATGTTTGGGATATTTCTTCTCTGTGAAAGATAGTGAGCTAAAGACTCTGGGTAAGTCTCTCGTAACCCAGACTAATGTCTGGCAGAGGGACTCCCAGGACCCCCTTTGTTAATTTAGATGAAATAATGCACAATTCAGGGATCCGGTGAAATATATCATGCAGCCCAGTACATTTTAAACATGGACTTGCTGCAGTAGGATTATTTTGACAAATTTGATATATTTCAGACCTGCAAACCAAACTGTTTCTTGCACATATTCCATTTTACCAGATGTTATCTGCTGCCGATTAGTATTTGGTAAAAGCCAGGAAGCCCACTTGGAACTTGTACCTTCGACTGTACTGATAGGTACAGGAGGCACATTTTGAGCAGAAAACCCACATTGTGTATGGAGTTCACATCTCTGTACTGGGTCGAGAGTTGATTAGTTATGGCCCGTTTCTAACCATGCCCTTGGACATCATTGATTGTGGTGGGGCCGTATTGTACATCAAGCAAACCTGTTGTACTGGAATTTACCGCTTCACAGTGAGTGGCCACAGATTGTGATCTTATGGGGGCCATAATTAATTTGTCCTGTAGTGCTGCAGTTGACACTTTATTCAGCAGACCAGAATTATCCAGTGTTGGAGGCTGTGAAACAAAAGGGCGAGGGACATACAGCCATTTATCCAATGGGCCAGGATTATGGCAAGCAGCCCCTTGTCCATCATCAACAAATATGCAGGCAGATGAGTTGGCATCATTAGGGTTCTGCTGCCTCTGAGAAAGATCCTGCCCGGCTGCTTATCCATAACCGTATTTACTTTACGTTTCATAATCAGCTTTTGTTTTCTTCGTAGACATCTTTGCAGTCAGCCTCCCCCTATAAATTCCATAGAAGACAGAATTAATTCAGTGAGTTGTTTCTTGTCAGCCTTCCGTATTAATATAGACTTCAGAGGGCCAGCCGATTTCATGCCCTGCATTGAAGACTCCTTATCGATGGAAGCCAACTAGGCAGCAAATATTATATTTGTAGCTTGTTCTTCAATCATCAAGGAGAGAAAAGTCTCAGTACTGATATCTGATTCAGCTGGCTCTTTATTCTAATAAAAGTTCCAAGACTTTGGTTAAAAAAAAATTCAAATTGGTCTGTTCTTGTACCATTGTCGAGCATAGGCCAAAAATCGCATCAAAAGTGATGGCAAAAGTATTCATATTAGAATAAAAGTGAGGAGCATCGTAATCAGAATATAATGAGGCTAAGGTAGTACTCGAATGGCCCGTGCCATCTCCAATACATTCAGGCAAACTCACATTAAATCCAGTGTAGAGGAAAGATAGGTACTGGCTATGTTGTCCACGGGTTGCAACAATGGTAAGCAATTCAGTGGAATGGTTTTTTTTCCTACACAAATTTAACAGTGAGTGAATGTTATGAAATCCAACTGAAATGATGGAGGAACTTGCTGAAATGTGCACCAACTCAGTCACTTGCTCACCCATAGGTGATGTCTGCGTGGCATTGGGGGCATAATAGCCAGTTTGCTTTGCCTGAAGTGTCGGCTTTAACCGGATCTGGCTTGTTCTTTTTCCTAAGGCTGTTCATAGTGCCCCACTGTTGAGGTGGCCTAATGTATGCCCAGTACGTATTGTAACTCGATTTGTAAGGGGATAGGTATGAGGCAATGGCGGTTTCACTGAGGAAGTTCTAGTGGGGCGCACTATTTATTATACAAACCAAACCACACTTACATATATTCTGCCAAAGTTATGGGCGTTACAAGTGGCTGGTTTTCACTTACAGCACAGACCGGGACCAACATGTGCTTCACCGAAGTACCAGGGCACCCAGACACATTGGTACAGTAGTCTCACTTTCAGTACAATATGTAATTGCAGCAAAAGATAAGAAGCCAACAGATCAGATAAGGCTCATATGGTCAAACAATGCAAGAGCCAGTCTTGCAATAACATAGCTGACAAGAACAATGAGAGCAGCCAATGGGATAGGTAATCTTCATAGGCAAAGTCCATCAATGTATCCATCCTTCCAAGAACTGAAACAATAGAGAGCCAATAGCTTCTACAGGCATCCAATCAGATGGCCGCTCCTTCTTAAAAGCAGTTGTCGGGAACATAGAGGACAGGGAAAACCATAAAATGAATTCACTTTGTGCACACATTCAGATGACTGATCCCGCCTTCAGAGGATTAAAACAAACATTCCTGACTCCTTGGGAATGTCATTTCAAGTTGGATCATGGCTCGAAGGGCGTGAGACACAAGACACCACCCCGCAGTCACAACAACCCCTCTGTCGAAAAATATGGGCTCAAAAAAGACTTTCATCGATGAACCCAGCCACACAGTCACCATTGATCCCCAGCCAAATTGATGAAAGAAAGCCTATACAGTAAAGATTAAGAGCGCAAACAAACACTTGCAAGTATGATTGGCAGGTATTGACTGGCGCTCTGTTTTGTGCATAGACACAACACAATGCTTGACTGACTTGACTGATGAACAGCCTTTTGCAGAGGATGAGGATGACAGGGAACTAGTGTTTCAGATAAACATACCATGCCAGGTGGTTGTCCAACACCGAGAGGTCCCTCAGAAGACACGCATCCTGAGCACCGTTCCACCACACATGCATGCAGATTTAAGTAAAGTCCCCGGGCAAATATGGACTCATGTACCCCCACGATGTTGGCCTGTTGAATGGAGTAGGGGCGGTCAGCATTAAGCTAAAACAATGTCCAATATTACCCAGAGTGAAGCAGTGCCCCCTGTCATAAGAAGCAGACGAGGGGATATATGAAACAATATCAGCATTGAGGAAACAGGGTATAATCAAGGAATCAGAATACCCATATAACACAGCTATATATCCGATTAAAAAGGCAAAATGGGTTTTATGGAGAATGATTAAGGATCTCCGCTCATTGAACAATTTAGTGGAGGCAAAGTTTCCGGTGTCTCCAAATCCAGCCATCATTTTGTGTAACATAACAACGGAGGCATGTTGTTTTAAAGTGATTGATTTATAAAATGCTTGCTTTTCAATACCATTGCACCCAGGCTCACAGTATCTCCCCACGTTTACTTATCGCGGGTCAGGTTCCAACAAACCAGTTTACCACATCCGAAAGGGTGTTGCAGATGGACTTAAGCAATTTACATATGCAGAGTACAGTGATCCAATATGCTGACAACCTTAGCATGCAGCTCCACGGAAGAGCAATGCAGAGAGGACTCAGTAACACGTTTGACACTATTGGCACAGAAGGGATACAAGGTCAATAAGGAGAGGTTGCAGTACAGTCAGATGGAAGTAGTGTATTTAGGACAGATCATATCCGCAGAAGGGAGGAGGGGCACCCCTCAGCGGGCGACAGCAGTGTAGCATGCACCACAGCCAAAAACAGTGAAGGAGATGCAGCAATTCCTGGGGCTCTGTAATTATTGCAAGCCCTGGATCTTTGATAACGCCACATACACCTGACCCCTCCTCGACAGATTAAATGAAGCACAGAAAGAAAAAAGTCCCTGGTTTGGACACAAGACATGAGCCATTCATTTAAAGAATTAAACAAGGCCTTGCGTAATGCACCTGTTTTGGCAACCTCAGATTACAAGAACATTTCATTCTTGGTCTATCATTCCTATGGACAAGTGATGATGGCTGTCCTCATGCAGAGAAAGCCACACGGGCATAAACCCCTGGCCTATTACAGTAGCACTCTGGATACAGTTATGCAGGGACACTTTCCATGTGAGCACGTAGTGTCCACCATTTTGGACAAATCCAAATCTACTCTGACCACTCAATGGGCTTCAGGGTATGAAGTGATACTGTCAAACCAGCCATCCAAATTATGAGGTGTTGTGTTGTAAATCCAGCTACCTTCATTGCAGTACACCTTGAGGAAGGAGATTATGCACATGACTGAACAACATATGTGGATGATGAGCAGACTGTGGTTCAGGAAGACCCCTCAGAGGAGGGAGAGTTTCTTTCTGTTGCCTGTTCATTGACATGCGATCAAAAATCAGGATGTCGACAGACAGGTGCAGCAGTGGTTTGCCACCATAAAGGGGAATTTCAGGTTTGGGCTCAAAAGAGGTTACCCATGCACATCTCGGCAGATGCCGCAGAGCTCATGGCACTGATAACAGTGGTGGAAATGTCAGAGAGACATGCACTCACCACATACTCTGATACTGCTTATGTCACATCCACAGTTCACTTAGGACTATCCAGTTGAAAGCGGAGTCAATGCCTCAGCCTGTAGTGCTGGCAGTGGTGAAATGCCCCACCAAATGCACCACCACACTAATGGTACAGATTTAATTTATCAGGGCAATGATAGGGCAGATGCCACAACTAAATAAGCTGCATATGTGTGACTACATCACAGTATGCACAAAAGATACGCATGTTTGTGACAAATGCGCGTCAGCAGACACTGCTCACTGAGCCGTACAATGTTCTATCTGTGACTCAAATAATAGATCTCCAGGGAGGGCCACCTCTGGATGAACAGGAGCTCTGGGCTAACAGAGGGCACTCCTTGTCCCTCACCGATCAGGTCTGAAAACAAAACAGCTTAGGGAAGACAGTAATGCCACAGGCACGTCTTCAAATTGCATTGGATCAGCTGCATTACCCAGCGCACACCTTTAAGAAATATGTTGCTTTGGAGATTATGGAAAGCTTGTTCATCCATGCAACCACAATGATGCCAAATTAGCAGCCAAATCTTTCATATGGAAGGTGTTCCCTAGGTGGGGAGTGTGTGAGGTTTTAAGATCGAATAATGGACCACACTTCGCTAATTAACTTTCCAAAGAGATTACATCCTTTTTGGGTATCAAATGCAAGCTATGTTCAGCTTACCAAGCCCAAACCAATGTTGTGGTAGAGTGCTTGAATGTCCTGCTTAAGGAGCGACTTGCAAAGATGTGTGACACACTTTGCAAGAGATGGCTCCATTGTTTGCCTCTTGTTTTGTTTGCATTCTGAAATACGCATGCCTCTGACCACCACCAACCCCCCCATGAAATAGTTACGGGAAGGAGAATACATGTGCCACTCACTCCTGCACATATTATTTTGGATGCTCAAAGTACTGCCAGGTTCTGGGGGAGGAATTGCATTGCAGGGGAATCTTAAGCAGCTCACCTGAAGTATTTCTCATGACAGGTACAACCACGTCAAAGCTGGCTAGCCATCTCAGCAACAGAAACCCCTTCATCCCAAGAAGAAAATACCCTAATGCCCCAGCTCTATCTAGGGGATTGCTTCTTTATTAGAAATGTTACCCATCGACAGAGCGAGCGCAGCTTCGATGGGTTGTACACAGTCTTCTACTGCAACCCTTCAACAGTGAAAGTGGAGGACAGGTGTCCCTGAGTCCTCCACTCTGATGTCCACCAGGACAAGGGCAACACCCCTCCACTGGGAGAAGACAACAAAAGGGGCATGTGAGTTGGAGTATTGATGAATTTACTCTGATTTTTGCATCTTCTTGTGACCTTTCCAGAAATATGAATTGTTCTTTTGCAGCAGCACGACATGAGAGAGGGCCAAGAGTCAACAATCAGTGGAATAGTGTTTTTGTGTTAGGATATTTTATGATTTTCCTGTTTGTCCTGGTGGGGCAAGAGAGGGCTAATGGCACATGTTGTGTGTACTCACTCATCTCATAGGGATACCCAAGCCAAGTTCTTCCTACCACAAGAGTAGCTGCTGAAAATGGGCATTGTCTGATACACCTTGCATTTTGTAAGGTCCAGGGATGGTTCCAGGTGCAGAAGGTTGATGTTCAGTGGGTGGAGTCGGATGAGGTCATATACAATGATAATTACATCAAAATAAAAAAAAATTGCAGAATGGGAAGAGACTAAACATATTGGGCCTCATCATGAGTTGGGCGGAATCCTGAATGGGATTCTGCCCAACTGTATTAGCGTTAGTGCCCAAACCTCTGGCGGTATTACGCCTGATCACAGGTTGGGCAGTAACGGAAATTCCCCATTCCAAATTGGGACTATTGGACCCAATGGGAAATTGTTGGCGCAATTTGCGCGTGCTAATAACGCGACGCTAATTGTGCCTGAAAATGTGAATTTTCACGGCGCATTTACCGCCAGCTTATCGCAAATACAGTCAGACATGGTTACCGCCGTATTTAAGGGCTACCGCCCCACTCGTAATGAGGCCCTTTCATGTGTGAATGAGACAGGGCACCAATTTCCATAGTGCAGGATGAGACCTCAGTTACATATAGAGGGGCAATGTTCTATAAAGAGTAATGGGTGGAAGGGCTGGTAGGCTGCAAAGCAGAGGGGTTAGTGGGGCTGGCGGAGGAAGTAATGATGCCTATGAAAGGGAAATGTCACAAAATTTGGAATTATAGCATACAGGCTTTGACCTGGCTTGACAAGGAACATCTACCTGCACACATAAAGGCACTCACGCAATATTCTTTACATTTCAGATCCACAGGAACAAAGGGATCAATTAATCTGAACACAAACGCAGCATGCCAGAGGATACTGGAGCTCCTGTAAATGTGAGTCGGAACCTCAGTCCTAATGGTCCATGAGTGGGTTTCTGGGACCTGAGTGCATGCTCAGTTACCACCAAACTGGAGAGGGCAGTGTACTCTTGTAACACTGCACTCACCTGCCATCATTGTCACTCACTCCAACCTTGTTTCATTGACTGGCCATCCGACCCTTCAAAATGGGGCCCACACATGTTTTAATACGTCTATAAACTATCCTATTTTTTTTACTGAGGCCTTTTAGCCATCACCTCTTTTGTTGTGCTGTAGTCAAACCGTGTGAAACGGGTATGCCCAGACGTGTGTCCCCTGCCTGCTGGGCCTACAGATCCAAGCTATTCCTCACTGAAAAGGACCAACAAGGCTGAAACATGTTTGGTGATGCTTGTGGTCTTGTGCAGAAAGGATGTGACTAAGTTGTTTGGGATGAACTGCCCCTTTTCGGATGGGACAAAGCATCCTTTGCATATGGTCTTTCCCCTGATGGCTTCGCAGGCAAAGAACAATGGTCTGGAGGGTTGTCCAGAGCAATACCAGAGGTTAACATTAATTCAAAACCTTCCAGCCATCACCTTTCTTGTTTTGCTATTTTCTTCTGAGGCCCTCCAGTCTGCTAATAGACTGATGATTTAATTAACTTGTGACGCTTTTGACGAGATATCAACTATTGGTCCCAGAGGAGTGCAGACAGACTGGAAGCTATACCATTGGAATACTGTTTGTTTAGTAACGCTGCTGTATTCTTCAGTTTCCTGATCACCTCCAGTGTTCGGGCTACTGCGAATCTGAAGTGATAGCAGATCACATGGTACAAGTTATTGCAACTGGCAAATCGAACTGAGAAATGTTTGAATGCCATCAAGGAGGAGTTGAGGGTGTTGGAGTCAATGACTCTCCAGAACCGTTATGTCCTCGATATGATAACGGCCATGGAAGGGGGGATTTTGTACTAAAATTGGCAGTAGTTGCTGTATGTTCCCACCAGCAAACGGGACCTTATCAGAAGTTATTACTGCCCATCATACTCTCCATGAGTCCATGGTACAAGAGATTAGCAGAGTGAGCAGGGAACTGGTTGGATAAACGTTTTGATTGGTTGCCCACATGGCTATCGGTTTTGATAAAGTTAATGGCTCCAATTCTCATATTGGCTCTAAGTGTTTTTAGTGCATGTCATTTGGGTTTGAGACATTGCCAAGGGGGTGGGCGCAAGGGGAGGTATATGATGACAATGGGAGTGGATAAACCACAGGAGGCAACGCCCCAGCTAGAAACATACATACACAAACAATCACAGAAACTTACATGGGCGGGGGATCTATGGGGACACTAACAATGCTGCCTCTGGACTTGGAGAATTATAATGCTCACTTGGTCGATTGCCAGGGTGAAGAGGTGTGTTGTTTTTTAGATTGCACATTGGATGAATAAGTTCTGATGGGAAGAGGTTTGCATGGGGTATCAAGGATATGGATCCGAAAGAAAAGGAGGCAAAGCTGAAGACGGGAGGGTCGATCAATCGATTGATAGAAGTGGGGAGTGTCCGGGTGCAGATACAACACCTACAAGGGGGGCGCACGCATAAACTGCAAAAGTAACGCTCCAACACTGGGGTCACAATGCGGGTGATGTCATGGCACAGTCTTACCATGCATCATGGGTCATACGCCAGGGAAGTGGCACTGCACAGGGAGAGACGTGCAATAGTAAAGAAGAGTCTGTGTGGCAGCGCAAAGTAGATGCTCAGCAGAGCAGGTTTCTAAAGGGTTTCTTTTTTTGTATGAGGCTAAGGGGGCGCAAAAGGGACAGTAGGCATGAAGGGTAGATGTAGTAGTGATCAGAAGGACCGCCATGTTTTAGTAGGCTCAGAATGAATATGGCAGGGTTGCCATTCTATTATTCTATTCAGCGAACAGCCATAGCAAGCAGCAAAGTTGAATTTCTGATGATGAACCAAGAAAATGGTGACCAGCCAAGGTCCAGAAACGAATGAGACGCCAATTGTGTCCAAATGCTTATTGCGAGGGAGAAGGTTTCTCATGAGAAGGCTAATGCACACCAGACAGCAGGTGCATTCCTTCATGATCGTTGAAGGATGCCGTACCGGGCACGGTAGGAGATAGATGGGGAGCACAATGGGATAAGCAAATAATATCAGAGAAATTGAATTTCTTCAAAAGGTGTCTCAATACGTTTTTTAGACAGGAGGTGGGGAGGTGGGGAGGTGGCAGGTGTGGAGGGGCGAGATACAATAGCCAATCAAAAGGATGGAATGGGTGTCCTAAGGGCAGCAACAATGTCAGTGACCCCACTGATGTTCCGCCGCACAGTAATTGGTTGGTTTCAGTGGGATGCTGGTCCCTGCGCGGTTTCCAACATGGGTGTCGAATTAGCATCAAGCAAAGTATCAAATTTGTGTGTTGAATATATTAGACAAGGAAACGCTGATGTTTTTATCGGTCAGCAGAATCTGATGTTATTGATGGGCAGGGGGATGTAATGTCATGATTTCATTTAGGGGTGTTGTGCTTTGGTGTCCAACTTTTGTGTAATCCAATCCCGTGAGGTAACTCTATAGGATTCTATAGGGGAATATAATCTGGTAGCCAATGAACATGTTAGGAGGTTTTTTAACGGTTAAAATTGTAAGAAATGTTAATGAGTGTTTCAAATGTTATAAAACTGTAACCCGCGGCAGGCGGGGTTGACACAACTTTGTTTTCCAGTTCAGTTCTTCTGAGCTGTATGCTTTTCTCACAGCCGACTGAGCGACAAAGCTGTGCTCTTTCCTGCTCCTTTTGCTGGATTCATTTTGTATTTTTCTTGGATTACCACTACACTTGCTTGCCTTATTTAACAGCTATTGGTGCTCACAAGAATTCAAACATTCACATTATTTTGCTTCAAACAGAGGTTGTTAAAAGTTGCTTCGAAAGGAATGTTATGTTCCCATTTATATACGCTGCAAACAAAGTTTACAAAAATGTAGCTTGGAGAGTTTGCTTCACTGACCAATCGAAAAACCTCATCCTGATTATGATGTGTGTGGAGTTCTTGAACGTAGGTGTATAGGCCGGAAACCTCTTAATATCTTTATCTATAAACTCGTATCAGACCCATTCAGTACCTCATTACAGTGGACGATTAAGCAGCGACTCTTAGTAACGTATGATTTAAGATTTCATTCTTGCAGATGTAAACTCATGGAAAGGTGAGACTCCCCAGAATTCACACAATCACTAACCCACCATATGTCCCTTTTAACACAACGCTCTGAGGCGGATACTCAACCGGCTTTACAATGTCCAGAAATCAAACCCTTGCACACTTGTGAAAAGGAGAGTAATAGAAATGCAGTTTGGCAGGCACAACACCTTCATCCATAGAAGACCTTCCAGGACGCATCATTTCTTCCAATTCCCCAGGTTCAGGTTGCCCTGTCGATAACATAGGCCGGGTACCACTTGCCATTGGAATATTTACGAGGGGGAATTAAGGATGTTTCAATATGTTTTATATAACAAGTAAACAAATATTGTTGGTTTCAATATGGCGCATAGCATGCTTAAAAGTGCTAAGGATGGGTATCCTTGTCCTTTTTGCATACACTTGCATAATAGCCTGGCACTTAAGGGGTTAAATTGGGTCTGTTTGTAACCATCTATTGAGAAGCCACCATCAACACTGGGAGTTCCTTCCCACCCCACTCAAGGTGTGACGCAACAAACTGTTAAATGGATTCTTTTATTCAGCCCTACTTCAGACACATATCATGCCCCGTGGATCCCTCCCCCTGAGCTACCAATGAGCCAAGAACCAGGCCGGCGTAGAAGAAATATATTTGTATTTATTTAAATTAAAAGTAATTGAAATCGCACAACTACACACGCCACCTTCTTTGTGGCTCACCATTAACTTCTTGTTACACAAATCAATTATACAAATTAGTTACTTTCTAGAATATGTAGTGCTTTTTCAAGTTTGATTTCCCTAAGGGCATCAAAGGCTAGCAGCAGGGTTTCAAGATTGGTACAAATGCATATGGCAATTATGATTTCACCCACACATTTGGTTTAAAATAAAAACATGGTGATTTAGCGGTTTATTTTTCACGAACCCCATGTTACGCTCACCTGGTTCCCACAGGGGCATCGATCGGACCCGGACAGCTGCGGTCTCCACCAACGTGATACGAAGTGCCGAGATGACTGTCTGGACTGGCCTGCCTAGTCTCGTCTGCTTGATCCGTAGAAGTATTCTCCTGCAAGTGGAGAAAGGGATTTAGCCACCCGTGGATTTCAGTGATGGCCCCCTCCCACTGTTCTCCCTTCCGGTCACCTCCGATATTCCCCCTAAGAGCCTCACCTTATGTTTTTAAATGATGAGCTCTCCATCCTGCATGGATTGCAGGGGCGCGTTGAATGCCAGTTACTTCACTGGTATGAAGGCGTGGGAGAGTTTCTGGCGAGTATTGACTCTGAGGTTCCTGGCAATGTCCAGTAAGTATCAAGTTCATAGAGTTCAATATGTCCGATGTTTCACTCTTGTCCACCCTTCCTTCCTTGCCTTGCAGCTGAGATCGTGAGAAGATACCCTCGTGGCAGCTGGTGGCGCTCAGGTAAGAGTCTGTATTACCCGACGCTGTCCGGTAAATGATGCACTTGTTTAAAGTGTTGTTTTCTCTCTTGCAGAATGTTGCACGTGTTTAACTTGTTGTTTTTCTCTCCCTTTGCAGATGCAGCACATGAAGATGTGGAGAGTTATAGAATAATGCCTCCGGTGGTAAGTCTATGGTGATAAGAGTTGTATTTGTTGGTTTTCTCGGCTCACCTTGTTGTTTTCTTTTGTCCCTCAGGTGCCGGAGTTCGGCGAAGAAATGATGGATGTAGCGCCGAATCGAAAGATGCTGCGAGGACTGGTGAGTATGGCGCGGCGCTGCAGCTGGAGATGCGACGCGTACGAAATGATGTTCTTTCCAGGTCCGGAGGCGAGATGGATCCGAAATCAGGTGAGTAATTCGAAAATAGTTCGTTTTCTAACCTTGTCCTTTTCTTTCCCCTTTCTTGTAGGAGTTCCAGGTTCGAGGCGGCCGTGGCAGAAGACTGGATGCAGACTGCAGGCACGGTGAGCATTACGCTGCTGGATGCAGAATAACGCGAAGCGTGTGCTGCTGATCGGGCGTGGTTTAAATAGCCTCCAAAGTAGTTCCAGGTAAGAAGTTCCCAAGAACCACACCCGAGCAAAAAATAGTTCCTGTAACAAAATAGTCCCATCCAAGCCTCACGTTGGCTTGGACTCACTAGCAGCATGGTCTGCATCAGGTAAGTAAAGTCTATTAGCCTGGCGCCTATGGCGCCAGGACTGATTTCTATGATGAGCCTGGAGCCTAAGGCGCCAGGACTGAACCTAAATAGCCCCCAGCCAGGGCTGTTGGGGTTTTAGTAAGTATCTGGATGCTTGCTCCCGGAGTTGATGGGCTAGGTCCTGATGCCCGGTGTTAGGCATCATGATACCCCACCCCCTTTGGTGTGTGTTGGGGAAGCTGGACAGAATAACTGGAATGATTTGGGGGAGTTTTGGATTTCAGACCGCCCTCCACTGAAATACCTGTGTTGGGAAAGCTGGATAGTAAACATTTGAAGGATTTGAGAAGTTAGGATTTTAACCCCCCTCCCCAGGCCCCACTTGAATGCCTGTGTTAGGGGAAAGTTGAACAAGAAAAAGGACTGATTTAAGAACCAAGACACCCCTCTTCCTTAAAGAAGTTGCGGTCAAATGGACAAAAAGGATTACCCAATTAAATTATAGGCTATAGTTTTTCAGTGAACACTGGGAAGTGAGCTTTGTTAACTTCAAATTTTATCAAAAGTCACCCCGTAATGTGTTATGCCAAAGGGGAATTAATTAAATTAATAGTTTTAGTCAGGCTAAGGATCTACACACTTATGCCACCACCCGCCCACTAAAACGGGAAATGATTTTAAGTCCAGCAGATTCCCCCACCTATTGGTTACAAAGGGTTCAAGTCTGCTTACATTGAAAACCTCTGTTTGAAGTTCAGGACAGCCAGCTGCATGCCAGGACCCTCTGGAAAGATAGGGCAGGGTCTAGTCACGCCACTCTGAAGGATGGCCTTGCGCTCTCCACCATTGGGCCCAGTCAGCTTTTAGGCCTTCCTATAAATAGACAGTTCCACCCAAATGCACTCTCAGCAATATCCTCTGGTGTTTCCTTGCAGCTGTCAAGTGTTTAGTTTCAGCAGCACTCTTTTGATGGTAAATTTCAGATGCTCTGTCCCTTCCCCCTAGTGCAGTCCCCCTTATATAGCAGCAATGACACCGAACATTTTACAATCTTGGGGAAGTACCCTGCCAGAGTTCTCACAACTAGGATTGGACAGTTACCCTTCTCTATCCTGCCCACTCTAACTTAATTTACCAGCCCCATTTTTTCTTGTTTTTTCTTATGTCAAATTTTGGCAAAAACCAGTTATGTGGCAATATTTCATAGTTTTACTAACAACTGATATAATATACATATTTTCTGATTCAGTTAATCATGGGGAATTAAATAAGAGGACAGCCAGGCCCGCACCATGTCTTTTCCCTGACTTTTTTTTGTTAGCAGTGGGACATTTTACACATTTAAACTCATTTTGCTTGGACACACACATGCAAAGCTGTTTTTGTGTCAGTGTTTGAGCAATCTTGTTTTCCATGTGAAAGGGACCTTTGATTTTTATTCTTGCTTTGTGAATTAAAATGCAGGTAGGCCTTTTTCAAATGGCACTTCAGTTTTCATTTGCAATCAAAGATTCAAAGCCATTTTGTGTCAGTGTTAAAAAAAATCCTGCGTTTCATGGGAAAGGGACTTCAGTTTGGGGCCTTTGCATGCACCCCACATGTCGAAGAATTGAAAACCCAAGTAGGTCATCCGGAGAGTCACTTCAAGGTGGCTATCAACGATCCCCCAGTTAAATATGGATGGGATGCCATGTCACAGTATTGGTTTGTTTTTATTTTGTTCCAATTTGTTAGATTGCATATAGGTGGAACACCTGATAAGTAGACTTTGCAAGCCAATGGCTGTTTCATCACTAAGGATCACGTTGTCGGCGTATGCGAGCCACTGTAGTTCCATTTTCTGGATCGGACACATATCAGTTAAATAGACAGGGGGCTAATATACACCCTTGACTTCAACCCACATGCGTCTCACTACTGTTAGACAGTAATCCCTGGGCATTCAATCTCTCTCAGATGAAAGTTTCCTTGTGGAGGGCAATCAGGATGCTCTATAGTCCAGGGGATAAACCCCACAAATCCAATTTCCTGTGCATGATTGAGCGGTGAACATAATCAAATGCAGTAGTTAGATCAATGGTTGCAATTCATATCTTTTTTTTGGACGCTTTCTAGCACAAAGCTTTTTACAGTGGTGCCCCCCGGACATGTAAACCCTATTTGCTATTTTTGTAATATATTGATTGACTGATTTATAACGTGCACGCAACAAAACCAACCGAATCCCAGCACAGTTGAAATACATCATCAGATAGAGTATAATCACCAATCACATGTCGACAGTGGCCCATGAATTAACAGAAAATGAATTTGAAAAGGTGAGTTTTTAGCCATGTTCGAAATGTTGAAAGAGAGGCCATTTTCCTTAGATTCACTTGTCCAAGATTCCAATTCTCTCAGGACAGTTGAGGAAGATGTTTTGCTACAGACATCAAGTAATGCGATCAGTCTATAAGGATTAGACCAGTCACCTCAAATGCATTCTGAGTAGAGAATTGTCAGAATATCTGACCACAATTTGGGGTGTCAGCAATGATTTTATGGGTGAGCAAACAGGGCATGTGCCCCCACCCAAAGGGGGGTGCAGCTGCTGCCCACCTTGGGGGTTGGGGGATGAGGTGTGGCACTGCTTGGGGTGGGAGTCAGAACTTCATGGAGTTACCTGCACACACATTTGACACACAAAAACCTCCCAGCAGTGGCAATGTCATCTGTCAGGGCTTTTATGTAGGCATCGGAAAGGCACTTGCCAGGCACTGGGTAGTGCTATTTACTGGCCATTGATGGTTGCAGGTGCGAAATGGTGCTAGCACCTGGGAATCTAACAGCAGCACCTGGCAAATGCCTAATACTTATAGATGCTGAAGCTGTTGGCTTTGCCAATGCTTGTTTTCACCAGGATTTAAGTGAAGGACATGCATAGTGCTTATAAATCGAGAGGCTAAAGGCAGACCTGGTTGACATTTTTATTACACCAGTAGCGTATTTACAACTCAAATGAAGTCATTGACCCTCATTATGAGTTTGCCCATATGCTGGTGGTAATACTGCCAGCATACCGGCAAACAGTAATACAGTTACAGGGACCCGGTCCGGTGGAATGGTATTCTGAGTGGCGGTAACAGTGAAAATATGGGGTCATTGTACCGGCACCAGTAAAGCAAGCATTGGCTATGCTTACAGTGTGAGCCTTTGCGTAGGCATAGGAAAGGCACTGCCACTGCGGTAGTAGGGGCACAATAGTGTGAGTACCTGGGCGTCTAATATCAGTGCCTGCAAATGCCTAATACTTGTACACAAGATAAAACTGTTGGATTTGACAATGCTTGTTTTTAACAGGCCTTCAGTGAAGGACATGCATAGTGCTAATAAAGTGAGTGGCTGAAGGCAGACCTGGTTAAGACATTTTATTACACCAGTAGCGCATGTATGACTCCAAATATGTCATTAAATCTCAGTAGACAGCTTTGAGAAAACACTGGCAGGTGCTTCAGTGACACAAAGTTTGATGGTAAGACTTGATCAAAGCGAGCTAAAACAGTGAGGAGGTGTTGTGGGCGGGGAGGGGCAGGAACTGGGTCGGAATGGACATAGGGATTAGCATGACCACAGGCAGTACATTTGTCAATAAAATAACCAAATAACACCTCCAAGCTTTGTGCCCCTCCTCATATGCCATTTCTCACTATCTGTACTCTAATGAAATAGTTTTGTCTTATATGTGGCACTAAACTAAAAAACAGTAATGATGATTGACATGATTGACATGGAGGCGCTTGTGTTGTCTGATGGCTCCACACCACCTTGAATTGAGCCAATCATGTGTCACTGTTCTCTCTGCCTTACCTGACTGCTGGTTGCAGCCGTGGGTGCAAAAGCGAGTGAGCGGAACTTCGCCAGTCTCAGAGCCAAGAAACACCAGTGCCCACACTTTGCGCGATAGCAAGCCCTGGCTTCTATACTGTTGCTTGCCTGCCGTGGGTCGGATGTTTCCCCTCCTCCTCTGTGGGTGGCACAATGCAGCTGCTTGCCTGAGGCGCCACTCTGCCTCTGCCCTCCCTCAGTGTGTGGTGTAGCAGGTCTCCACCACTGTTACTGTTTGTCTGCCCCCCCCTACGATCAGCACTTTCACTTTGCTGTCTACAGCCTGCCTGCCACAGAAGGCCAGCCAACCAGGAGCCTGAGGAGCTCATCCTCAAGTCACTCCTCCTTGGTGAGGGAGACAAATGGTCATTGAATTTGGGAAGGTACGTACCTTCATAATCCATGCAGTGCCGTCACAAGGGGAGTGCCTGTCAGAGAGATGCAAACTGCCCCAGAACTCTAAGGGCAGGGTGCCCTCACTGGGTGGAGGCTACACGTGTTGTGTTGTAGGTTATTATTTGCATAGCAGTTCTGGCATCTGTGACCAAGTCCCAGTCACAACGAATTTGGATGTGTGGTCTAGTGTCCACATTACTGAGTTTAGCATGCAGACACTTCGATTTAAATCCTAGCTTCACTACCTGATCAGCACAGTCTTATTCTGGAACAATCTCTGCATCACCCCACTTGTAAAAGTGCAATTATGTTGCTGTGTGCTAATATCATCCCATCACTTCTAGGGTTACCAGCTTGGCCTCCACAGCACAAAGCACAGATTGTTATGCGTGCGTTTCACCTTTTATATTATGTAGGATTTGTAATAACCTGATCAGAGTACACAAAATAAAGTTAATGGAAAAGGAAATGGCACACTGAGCACTGTAACCTGCAAGACACTGTTTCTGAACCCCATCAGGGCCGACTAAGCATTTCCTCCTTTCAGAGGCTGATAAAATTAGTACCTTTTAGCCGAGCATTGAAACCACTGATAACTTAAGCGCCAGTTTAGTTTAAAATGTGCAAAATAACATGACTCATAGATACAAACATGCATGTCTGAGGAAGAAATGCAGTCGTCACATTGGGGGACAGAACCTGATGAGGGCATTGCCAGGTCTTGACTTTCGTGGACAGTATTTCTGCCGTGGCAGCCACCCGAACCCTTGATTCTGCAAGACACACTGTGAGGGTACTATGTCATCCACAGGGTCCGTAAATAAGTGTATGGTTTCATAAAGCAGGAATGTACAGCCAAAGAGGGCAACAATTCTGAAAGCAAAATTAGTTTTCGCACAGCATGCTGTACAAGCTAAATTATGTGTTTGTCTTTTAATGGGTTGGATAGTATCTTTTATCAAACATATGCTGGGAAAATGCAATTTCTGTCAGATACTGTGCCACTTCTAAACCATGGCACATTTGTTCTGCTGTAGTTATTGGCCGGGGTATCCACCGTGGAGCCTCTGTCTGCAAGAGAAAACAAAAGCAGGTGACAGATAGGTTGCAACCCCAGATGTAACAGGAAAGTAATTGTAATGGAAATTATGTTGACCCAATGCACAATAAATATGTTGTGGTGTTTGAATGCTTTTGTCGAGAATATTTTTTCTGCAGTTATGTGCGTTTCAAGCTGTTTTAGGAGAAGCTGTATACATTAGAATAAACAGACATAGGTTGCGATCTCACCTTAGTCCCTGACCCTCAATGTTGGAAAACATTTTGGAAAACAAAAAACACTGACATGCTTACTTCTCTGCAAGTGCGCGCTTTGCAGCAGGCCTGTTACAGATTATCTTTGGTGCAGGGCTGGCATCTGCACCTTAGCCGTTAGCACCTTGTCAATCTCAATCCACGCCCAGCTATGGTGATGGCTGACAACAAAAGGAGATCAAAGTACAAGACACATACTCAAGGTGAAAGGTGGCCATGGGACAGTAGCCCTGCAGTGGAGTCACATCCCTTGACCAAAACGTAGATGTTGCCTGTGCAGCACAGTGGTTGCCCACAAGTGACTGGTGGATCACAGACCCATCCAGTAACTTGTGCACCATGAGGCAAAGAGACATTTTATTATTTTGTTTCAGGCCTATCGTAGCCCTTTGGGACCCCACCTTGCTCTATCCCAGGTTTGTGCAACCTCAAGAGGGCTACAATGTGCCCCTTTTCTAGAACATTGGCAGCACATGTCCAGCAAGACAGTTTAAAATAGTCAGAGGACCACAATTGTAGACCCCTCGAAAATATTGCCCACCATGACAACCAACTTTTTCATTAGCCAACCTCGTTTTCACTTAGTTGGTCCATGGGTCGGATCCACCTTGAAGTTGTTCAGCAAAGCTGAAACAAGGTAGCCAATCAGGTAGCTGACTACTGAGAGGTAGGTCCACAGTTTGTCAGGTGGAAACAAGATATAGTTATCTTTTTTGGGCAAATTCTGGCCACTTTTGAATGGATTCACACCAACCCACAAAAGTATAATTAATCTGATTGGACATGGCGTTCTTGCACATCTTTGATACAAATCTGTCCAGCAGTTTGGATTTCCATTTAAATGTACCCCCACTTGTAGAAGCCTCACAGAACTTTGTAAAAAAAAATATTTACAGTCTGATTAATATTTTCTGTGAATGTTTTGTGAAGATTTGTTTAACTGTGGGACAGTCATATGTTCTCCATGAGAAGTCTATCTTAACCATGACTTCAGTCACTATTATTGACTGTGAAAATATGTACATACATTTTTCTGATTTGCTTTATACTATTGTCATCAAAAATCAGGGCACAGACCTATTACTTTATCCATCTAAAGCAAAGTATAAATCTCTGAAGAAAGCAACATTCCAATGATGGATCCAATTCGTCAGGTAGTCACCATGTGATGAGGCCTCACTCGCAACCAGAGTCTGGGTGGCCTTGCCCAGACTTTCATTAAGAGGTGATAGCTAAGAGTCTACTGTTTTGCCTCTTCACCAGCTCATCCTCCTGCTACCGCTACCCCACTCTTTATCAGGCCAGTGTCAACTCCTGGCCTCTCCTCTATGACTGGCATAACCTGCATCATGATGTAGCTGTAGTTTTTCCTGCTGCCCTGACTAGTCATCCTCTCCCCCTCACACAGCAGGGATGCTTCGGAGCTCCTTCCTTCCACCACTTCCCTTGAACCTTTGGGATGGGTCATGGATCCCTGTTGCGCACCATACCCTCTCTAAACCTTGAGATGTTCTGGGATCCAGCCTACTCCTCATGACCCTCCACCTCCAACTGCTGTGCTGTTTCTGGGTTCCTGCATACTCCTCATCTCACCTTGCCCACCACGGGGCTTGTTGATTGCTCTCCCTACTTCTTATCTCCGTCCCAATTCCACTGGATACAGGTCTGGTTCTGGACTTCCTGTGACTTTCCATTACCTCTCCCCCTTCCAAACCTGGGCTTCTTATGAGATCTCCTACTCACCATTACTCTCTCCTACCACTGGGGTTCAGGTTCCAGACTACTATCCATTCCTCTACAGAGCATGGGCTAGTTATGGGATTATTATTATTATTATTATTATTATTATTATTATTATTATTATTATTATTATTATTATTATTATTATTATTATTATTATTAGCACCCTGGAAAAACAGTGCACTCCAGGGGTCAGAGAGCAGACCAATGGTAGCTAGAATTTAACAAGTCATCACATAAGCATTTGTAATAAAAATCACAGTACGATATGCGGATGGGGTATGCACAAGGTAGCTGGAATTTAGATCACACCAAGGTGTTGTGGAAGAGCCAGGTCTCCATTTCTTTCCTGAACTGAAGGAGACTCTGAGCAGTCCAGATTGCCACCAGGATGGAGTTCTAGTAAATTGGAAATTAGCATGAGAAGGACTGTTTCTCATTTTTATACTTGTGAGCCAGTATGTTTTCCAGTCTGGTGATGGTTTTACTGTGAGATGACCATGTGCCGCTCAATGTTTGGGGTGGTTGCCATGTAGGTGAGACATGCAATTTTAAACCAGATCCTTCACAAGATGGGGAGCAAGTGTAATTTGAGCAATTTGAGTCTGATATGTTGAACTGTCCTAGATTCAGTGCTGAGGTGAGATTCAGTGCTGAGGTGAGCAGTGGCAGTGTGGGCCACAGAAGTCCTAGGAAGGAAGGAAGGAAGGAAGGAAGGAAGGAAGGAAGGAAGGAAGGAAGGAAGGAAGGAAGGAAGGAAGGAAGGAAGGAAGGAAGGAAGGAAGGAAGGAAGGAAGGAAGGAAGGAAGGAAGGAAGGAAGAAGGGGAAGGAAGGAAGGAAGGAAGGAAGGAAGGAAGGAAGGAAGGAAGGAAGGAAGGAAGGAAGGAAGGAAGGAAGGAAGGAAGGAAGGAAGGAAGGAAGGAAGGAAGGAAGGAAGGAAGGAAGGAAGGAAGGAAGGAAGGAAGGAAGGAAGGAAGGAAGGAAGGAAGGAAGGGAATGAACTAATACCAAGCTGTTTGAGTCTTTTTCACAATCTGTTGTTGGAAGGATAGACTGCTCTTCACAATGAAGCATAGGGATTTTATTGAGTGGGTGAGTTGAGGGTTGAACCCTTCAACGCACATTGCGTCCAGACCCCTCTGCATGGGTTCCTGTTTGGTGAGCTTGCTCAGGAATACAAATTCAGTCTCATTGGGGCAGGGATCACACTACTCTCCAATCTCCCCTTCTAAACCTGGGAGGGATGTGGGCTCAATCGTTCTCTCCATCTCCCCTCACCATCCCAACCCATGGCTGGTTTTGTGTTTCCTGCTTCTCCTGAATCCCCTATTCATCCAACCTTTGAAGTGGATGCAAACTCTCTCCTGCTCCCTATCCCACCCAAATGTCCCTTGGCTGGCATTGGGGTTCCTCATCAAGGCTGATCCCCACTATGTATTTTTGAGTGTTTCTTTCATTACTCATGTCAATAATGGATAGTGTTTCTTTTATAACCAGTATCTTCTCTTAAGTGTAATTCACCCAGAAATGGAATTCCACTGTCATGCTTTGTCCAAAGCATTGTGTGCTTCATCAAAACACATTTTGTATTCATCAATAATTACAAATACGAATTGTCTAGTCTTCTACCTCTTGAAACAATTACATTCCTCCACATTTCTTCAGCACACTTCAGTATGACAGCACACACACAGTGTATCAGCCATTTCACACAAGTACCATGGCAGCATCCCCAACATCTTCAGTAGCCACAGTATCATCCAGTACAGATTAGCCTACTTCAGCCATCACTGCTGCTTCAATATGTTTCTAAATAGCTGCTAGGCTTCTACCAAATGTCCACTTGATTAAGAAAGAACAGAAAGCGGATGAATGAAGTCAACATAGATGAGGTGCACCAAAAGCAACCACTTATACATAAATCTCCAGCGAGGGGTCCCAAGTACCACAGTGGCCCAGTCAACCTGCACCTAAGCTGGCAGCCATGGTTCCTACATGGAACAAAATGGAAACTATTCTACCTAGGGTCAGCCACGCTTCCGATACCTGTGACTGAGTTAGAACTGGACGTCAGGCGAGTCATATAGCTGGCACAAAGCCTACAGATTGTAAATGGAAGACTACCTTCAAGAGGAGAGATCAACACATTGACTACGGTGAGTGACCTTTATTCTAATTTGATTTATATCTGCAAGGGCTTTTAGCAAGACCTCTAGATACTAATTGACTATGGCCTCATTACGACCCTGGAGGTAACAATGCTGCTTTTTGCGGCATGGCTACCCCCATTCCGAGTACCGGGTCTGGGTTCCCTGAATGGGGAAATACCGCGCCATTCCGACCTTGGAGGGCCTGGTATTTCCCCATTCAAGGAACCCGGGCCCCAGTCCATCCACATTCCCATTTGAGCCCCCATAGGGCTCGATGGGAATGGGGAGCATGCTAACAACGGGCCCGTTGTTAGCATGCTGGACTGCTCGCAGGACCCACTAAGGACGTCTGGTAAAACCAGGCGTCCTTAGCGGGTCCCGCGAGTGGGCCTCGTAATGAGGCGGTAGGGGGTAACGGGGCCGGCAGCTCTACCGGCCCCGTTAACTCCCTCCCGCCTAACGTGTAATGAGGCCCTATATGTTTAACATTGACCTGGATAACCACTTTCCATCCTTCCCGCTGGATGCTTTCCTGTGACGATTTCAGTGTCCAGCCTTTCTGAACTACAGGACCAGAGTCTTCAGCGATTGTGAAACAACTGTACGACCAAGAGGTGAATTTGGACCCTACAAACTTGGCTTCCGAGGCAGTTCACCTTTTACCAGCCCAGCTCCTCATGAGGATGATGTTGTCTATAGTGCATACGTCCTGACCATGTGTGCATGCCTTCCCATCCTTCCAAGCACTCACATCATTGTTTAAAGGAATGGTAGAATCCTGAGAAAGCTGGCATACCAAGATGATGGTCCAGGTATACCACCGGCAGGTCTTTCATGCCGAATTTCCAGCATGCCGAAGGTGGAGTCTCCCCTTCCTTATTTCTCAAAGAAGACATGTGTGGCCTCCGAACAGCCCTCTCCAATGAATCATGTGGATGAGAGGCTACGGGTACCCTGAAGATGGACCATGTTGTCTCAACTTTGGTATGATAGCTGGCATTTAAGCTGCATATACTTCCCAGTCCCTCCTAAATCCTTAATTGTTGTGAGAAGCAGTTCAATTATACATCCCTGATTGAACTGCTATTAAAATAACTCATATTTGTATCAGACAGAACATGTCATGTTCTCTGAGCAATGAGGAGTTGGCAGTAGCAACCGGGAAATGCCACGTCTGGCTACGTCAATGCACACGCCATTCTCAGGACTGAAACAGTTGAAACAGTTAAATGCCAGAATAGGGGACCTGCTGAGGCATTCCTCCAATCAAGTACAAGACTCCTGGCTAGAGGAAATGCCCCTGTGTTTACCATCCATTCCAGCCATACTCTGTTTCCCTGAAAAGAAAGGGGGTGTAAAGATTACAGGGCAGGGGTGAAGGATAAGCACCACAGTCTCTCCTCAGACGTGTTGACTATGGGAGGTGTTACCAGTCTCCATGTTCATGCTAGTTTTTTACATTTTGAGGCAGACTCTCAATATTTCTTAAAATATGGATGGAGTTAATATCAGGTGAGTCGATTCTGGGTATGGTACAAGATAGTCATATAATCAAGAATACTTCAATTAGTCCCACCTTGAGTAAAGTATCAGCAACTTGTGGATAACCTATTCCGAACAATGCGCTTAATAGCTACTATTAGGTCACAACTGGTGTTGCATGGACCTTTAGTAAAGTATGGCACACCACCCTAGCTTACCAAATTACAGAAATATAAACATTGGAAGTTCAAGTTCAAAATGCGCTCTCTAAAATTTTAGTTTTCAAAGAATATAAATTATGAGCTTGAATAACTTTAGTTCTACCAAGCACTCAGCCTGTTTATTTTTCACAAAATGTAAGTTATACACTTGAATTACATCAATTGAATAAGCAAGGTCTGATAAACCCAAATTGCGTTATTTAAAAAAAAAACACTGAGCCGACACGTGTTTCGAGAAAACCTTTGTCTTCATCACGGCTCTCAATGTACATAAATCTGCTGCAACTAAGCAGAAGGCAATGTTTGTAATGGGTAATGATACTACTGAGTGCAATCTTCTGCAAAATGATAACACTTCTGACTAACAACCGTCTATTTTCTACTGCCTATCACATAATCACATCGCCAATGATTATGAAATCAACATAACAAGTGTTGATAAAACAAGACATCCAAAGCATGTACAGTGATGTAAAAATGAGAGAAGTACAAACAAACAAATTGTCATTGAACATTGTCTGATTCATGAGCTCTTAATTAAATCAATCACCTCTGTGGCGAACATCTTGTTTCTCCCTGTGAGTCCACACAGCAGCGCGGTGCCCAAGCGCCCATGGAGGGTGCCAGAGTTAATATATAGGGAAAGACATCCGCAAGAGTATGATTTTGAAGAAGGGGATTGCTGGATGTGTGGGCAAAAGCGGACATGGGTTACAACTTCTTCATCATGCCAAAAACACCAGGAGATGTCCAGTGCTTAATTTGTAAAAAAATGAGTGCCAGTGCCCAAATAATCTTGGCCCCCTAATGACGGCCCAGCAGGCGCTGCCCGCAGTGCGGGTGCCACGGCCCGGTTCAGTGCTAGATCTAGATCGGCCCCCCACCAGCCCATCACACTGCTGTTGTTCCATGTCACTTGTTTGGCGCTGCAGCAACTGCTGGCACAGGCTAGTAGTGGGATGGAGGGGGAAGGACACCCATGGGTTGAGGAAGCATAATGCTTTAAATTGCAAAAACAATTGTTATGGTAGGTGTGCAGATAGCGGAGGAGTGGCAGACTTACCCGTGTAGGGGCATTTAACTTCATTACTCATTGTAATGAGACTATTCTAGTGCAGCTTCAATGTTACAATCCGTTAACTCTCACCTTTAAGTCTGAAAGCACCCACACTTCTTGCACATCCTGAAGGTCCTAGAAAGTGTGAAAATGGCAGATGGTGTGCAATGACAGACTCAATATCATAGCATAACTGGACATTTCAGAGTCTGGGTCAGTCCTCTGGATGGCCCAAGCAACTTCAGTGGCTGGAAGCAACAGGGGAGAAAATGTAATGTTGGTTGTACCACAGTTAGTCCGCTAGAATCTCTGGTACACCTACTGGCTAGTGAGACTATGTCTGTCTGTCAAATCAAGTGTTACAACTGCAGGACAGTGCAGCAATAATGCAATTCTATGTGACAGTATTGGAGCCAATAGCAGAGGAGGACCAGGGTACACCAATGTGTCCCTACACTTATTAAAACTGTCCTATTGTAAGGGTGTAAACGTAAACGCGTATTAGCACTCCAATTGTTGCAGTTGAAGTCAGGGTGAGAATACATTATTTGGCCGGTATCACACTCTTATGCTAAACAGGGATTTTAACCCACTCTGCAATTTGGGAACAGGCCGCCACCTTCTTCCATGCTTTACATGGAAAAAATATTTAAGTTTTGCGTGTCAAGACCTACAATAATGTATATTTTCTCGAAAAAAACGTTTCAGAAAAACAGCCACCTCCAAAATACTGATACTAACCCACGTCCAGGTTTAACTCAACCCACCAAATATCCAGTTTCAGCACCACAAATACCTCGCCATTTTCAGATTCAACGGCCTTGAAACTTTAATAGTTCTATGGCTAGTTCTATAACAATGAGCAATGTTAAAATGAAACCCTTCCAAAAACGGATGTACTAACCCAGGTTCAGATTTAACACCCCGAAAATAATTATACATCCACTGATTACACCCCCCCCAAACAAAATACTGACGTATGTACAGCTTGAACACCCACACAAATTAAACTGGGTCATGTTTCGAAACTCCAATTTATTGACAAGCAGTTTCAAAACCTGCCCCCCAAAAAAATGCCCTCTACTCAGGTTGGTCCCCAAAATACTAATCCATGTGCAGCTCCAATACCCTCGAAAATATGGCAAAATACAAATTGCAGCACAGCCACTAGGTTATAGCACATATACACCTTGAACACCCCCAATACAAACCCAAACGGCATGCCCTCAATAAATCATGCTCCACATCCTGACCATTTTAACTCCACACTCCCCAAATGCTGACACATGTTCGGATTTACCTTCTCCACATCCCTGGCGCATATCCAGCTGCAACACCCCCAAAATGTACAGCAACCTCCACCAAAACTGTAGACTATAGGTTGTCACATATTCATTGTTCCAGTTCATCCACGCAAACAACAAAAATAAACTCCCCAATTTACAGCTAAAGAAAATCGAAAGCTGCTCTCGGAAAAGAAGCATGCAAACTCGTGACGTCGTGTTAATATTTTGGATTGGCCCGTTTTGTGTTTCTATGCCTACAGGCATTGAATGTTAAACTCTGCCATGGTAGAGGCAGCAGATCGTTATGTCCCCGTCTCCTGGTAGAATGTCTCGTTAAAGCCCTGACTGAGAGCTTGTGCCGGGCGAAGGATAATCAGAGAGTGCAGGCAGAAAGCACTATGTCTTCACTTCCCTTATCTCAGGCCAGAATTCACAAGTGCGTCATAATCTTTCGCCACCTCAAGACCTGTTTCAAAAAGTGGCAGCTTAAACCCCAGATGGATGAAAACATTCAGAAATTCACAAGGGACACCTTGCGATCTGAAATTCAGAAACAATTATATCTCACACATTGAAACAGACTCCTGCTCTCTTACACGTGTGCTCTTGCATGCCGTCTAACACTCTTACATTCTCTCATCCGCACATGCCCTATTGCACTCGCAGTTCCACTCACATATGGCAACTGTCACACTCATGCAAGGCCTCACACACCAACACACATATGGACATCCACGCTCATCACGTAAGCTTTCTCACACTTGCACACTCTTCTGCTTTTTACACTCGCACATACCCTTTGCTGGCCCACTGACATACCTTCTCTCACACGAACACCATTCAAAACATGCCTACACCCTTTTTCATACTCAAATATTCTTTCACACTCACACACTCTCTAATACTACAACACACTCCTCACAAATACATTCAGAAGCACAACCCGTTCAAATATAGATCTACGTGATCCGACCGCGGCCGATTTTGCCACGGCCGAAAAGTTTGCATGTGAAACGTACAAACCACTAAAGGTTCGTACATTTCCCATGCGAACACACGTTCAAAACCCCTACATACCCACACCCCCACCCACACCCACAAGACACCCACGACACACCCACCACCCACACACCCAACATAAACAAACCCTACTTACCTTTTCTGCAGACTGTGTCCCTGCAATGCCTGTTCCCTTTCACTTCCGTGATCGTGAACCAGCGCCGCAGGGTCCTTTTCTTTTTTTTTTTTTCGGGAGCTTCAGGGGTTTCCCCCGCAACCCCCCGCTCACTATACTCTAAAGTATACTCTAAAGTATAGTGAGCGGGGTGTTGCGGGGGACACCCCCGCAGCCCACATATTTCATTTTCAGATGTGCTGCAGGGGTGTCCCCCGCAACACCCGGCTTCCTATACCACACAGTATAGTGAGCGGGGTGTTGCGGGGGACACCCGCGAAGCCCCCGCAGTCTTTTTATTTTTTTATCTTACCTACAATGCTACCAACAAAGGTTCGAACTTTTGGTTTTCGAACCATTGGTGGTAGCATTTTTCAGACATTTTGTACGGTCGGACCTTTTTTTTCGGTCCGAGCATACAATTCCTTCAAATATACACAGTTTATCTCACGCTATCTTGCGTGCTCTCTTATGAGCACTAATACGTACACAGCAACACGCCAGAAATTAGGTCCCTGTGAGGAAATATATACTTAATTGGTGTGAATAATTTTGAAATAATCTCTTGTTGTCTGCCATTCACGTTGCCAAGATGTATCACTACGGAAGTACGTTTTAGAATCCACGTGAATCATAATGGCCTCCTTTGAGAAGCAGCAAAGTGAAGGTGTGCTGGGTGACCCTCCCCCACCCATACGCTCACTCAGACCTCAGCTCATTCTTTTTGACTCTCTTGCACAGCCACATTCACTTTACGACTCACTGACGGCACAATCACCACTCGCTCACTTACGTTGGCATGATATTCACAAGCACACTTTCACATTCATATTCGCTCGTGCACTCCTTCCTACTGATTCTTGTCCCATTGCAGTCTCTATTCCCCTTCATGGCTTAGGACAATTTTCCCGCATCCAAAGTTTTGCATGAACCAAAAGTTCTAAAAATGCTACCACCAAAGGTTCGAACACCAAAAGTTTGAACCTTTGGTGGTAGCATTGTAAAAAAAAAACAGGGGCTGCGGGGGTGTCCCTCGCATTGCCCCGCTCACTATACTTTATGGTATAGTATAAAAAAAAAAGAGAAGAAAAGGACCCTGCAGCGCCGGTTCCCGATCACGCAAGTGAAATGGAACTGGCGCTACAGGAACCCAGCGTGAAGACAAGGTAAGTGGGGTTTGTTTATGTTGGGGGTGTGGGTGGTGGAGTGTTATGGGTGTGTTGTGTGGGTGTGTGGGTGTGTGAGTTTGTATGTGTGTTCACATGAGAAAGGTGCAAACTTTTGGTAGTTCTCGCCTTTCTCATGCGAACAATTTGCCCGCTGTAATTTCAGCCGCGGGCATATCACTTGGATTCCCCCTTCATTGCTCTCCATCCTCAACCGTGCTCTCTGTCCCCTTCCCCAGTCCCCTTATCTTATTCACTCTCACCAAAGCCCCTCACTGTTTCTATCATAAAGATTCCCCCCTCAATTTTCTTTGAGGGCTGTTTGTTATCATATCCATGGCAGGGCGACAGGTGGACCCTTTCTCTCACTAAGTGTGTATCCCTACCTGTGCAACCTTGGGTTGCACCCTTGGCACAACAGGTCCTGGTGCAGATCTGGACACAGGTGCAACGGCAGAGCTGTGTTTCGCTCCCGGCACTGTAGAGGGGTGAGGCCGGGTTGAGGCAGATCAAGATGGAGATTATTTTCGCAGGCTCGCATGAGGATCACATTCCCTAAACAGTAAGGCTACCCTAGAAAGGGCCAGGAGGCGGATAGCTTGCAGTGGCAGCAAGTGCCCTAAATACTGACACATTTCCATCTGCAAGTGCAACCCGTCGTGCAGTGTGACTTAAAAGCCCGTTAACAATCTGAGGTTTAGTTCGGCTGCACTTACCTTACCGTTGGAGTCGGCATCGTCGGAGACTACCTTCACTCTGTGATTCGACCAAACTGAAAGCAAGGCCCTGGGCTGACTAAGCAGCAGCAACTAGGGCGCGCTCAGGCAGGCTCTCCGTCCGACCACGCCACCCCCTAACACAACTGTGTGAACTTCTGGCACTGTGCCCGTTTCCCACCCCAACACGTGACCAATACTTAATTTTATTGGCTCAGAAGAACAGCCAATGAAAACATTCTGTGTTACTATACGGATTTGATCAAATACTGCATAGTAACACAGAATGTTAGTTTTCATTGGCTGTTCCTGTTTCACTGTACTGTAGTCAGGCAGGAGGCAGGGGCTGGCCAGGCCCAGCCAGCCTGAGCCATGCGCCTACAAGCAGAGCGTGAGATGATCGCTATCACTTCTACACAAACAAGCAAAACTATTACATGCTGTTAGCCGAACCGCATGATGTGCCGTTGCCCAAAAAAGAGTGCCAGTGTTGCCCACCGGCAAACACCGGCACAAATTAAGCACTGGAGATGTCTACCTCTCTAATACATTTTCATAGAATCAACAGATAATTGAAGTCAATTTTCTCTCAAGATATAAACCGTTCCATCCATTATTCTATGATAATGTCAGAAAAGTTTACATGTTCCCAATGTCTAGCTTCACATCCCAATACAGAAATCTAACTGGCATTTCCTCTGCTTGGACACAGAGGAAGCACATTATCACCCATTGCCCTCACATCATCTCTACATGTGTTCTTTCATATGCTTGCCCTTCCCTTGGGACATCTCCATCCATAGAGGATCCATCTGCAACCCCGCCTCTTTAACTTACTCATCCACACGCCCTCACCTTTTAATGAAAAGTCAGGCAGGCAAAGGGTGTACAAACCCTTTTCAGAATCAGGAGGAGATTGAACTGCAAAAAGAGCCACCTAGAATCTTCTCCACGCTTGGAGTAATCGGAACCAGATTTGGACCTCAGAGTGTATCAGTCCCCCGATTCTCAGTGGGGCATGATAGCTCCAGATAGGGCTTTGTGTACTTCTTCTGAGAGCATGATCCCAGCACAACAGCTCTTATAGGGTCAAGGCGATATGTCATCATATGTTTGTAGTTTCCTAAGTCAGGGCTTACTAAAATATTTTGGTGATTTATCTATTTGTCAGTTTAGGGCAAATGTTTTCTTTTCCTATAACATATTTGTTTCCTAATGTATTCAGCACTAACCTGAAGCTCCAGTGAGGGGAAGGCCTGTGAAAGCACAACATCTGCTCTGTTTTACACCATTCTTCTCTAGGCCACAGCATCACAGCCATTGTGTCTCCTCGACTTTACAGCACCTTTTGATACAGTCTCCAATTAGATCTTGCTAGCTAGACTACAAGACACACTGGGCTTTCATGGAGTGGCTGTAAAATTTAACACTTCCTTCCTGCAAAGAGGACATCCACAAGTGAGATCAGGCTATTTTCTCTCAAACACATAGGGTGTACCCCAGGGATCAGTTGTTTCCTCCCAGGCTAGTCGATTGTCGCCTGAAGCCAACAGCTAACATCATCAACCATTCAAATGTATGCCGATGAGATACAAATTCCATTTAACTTGAAGACCTTCAAATAAAGCGTCTTCTGTACCTGGCCGACGTTCAAGACTGGATGGTGGACAATGCTTCCACATGAATGTGGCCAAATATGAGATCCTCTTCTTGGGCATGAGCATCAACCCAAACCCCCTTTGACTGGTTGTCCACATTAGATCCTCCTTTCCCCTGTACCAAATGCAAAAAACCTAAGTATCACCTTCAACGACAAACCTTTCTTCAACAAGTAGGTTCCCACCTAAGAAATGCCACTACCACTTTCAACTGCTCAACACGTTCCTTAATAGGAAAAAGTGGACAGAACAATATTTTGTGCAAGCATTGACTTTTGACCAGAGCCTTTTCCCAGGGCCGATGCAAACACCTAATGTATAAACTCTACTGATACAGAACAGGTAGCAGGGCTGATCTTGAGGCTGAAACCTAGTTACCAGATTACCCTGGTACTGAGAATACAGCATCGGTTGCTAGTGAGGAAAGAAAATGAATTAAAATGCTCAGGATTATGCACCATTCATTCCTTAGCATTGGCTCCACTTATCTTAGCAAGTACTTCAAAAACTTACATCCAGCAAGAGCCCTCATTGCCACTTCCTGAAAAAGGCTTAACATTGTTGCCCTCAAAATGAAGAGATTATGCTGCATTACCACAGGCACACTTTGGACTAATCTTTTGCTGACATAGAAAACTGAAGAAAGCCAAATAGAAATTCATCAAGCAAGCCTTCCCTTAGTAAATCCTACCAGATGAATTCCAGAATCCTCTAGGGAGGAGTTATGACTCAAAGTCCTCTTTCTTCAGTGAGCCCCGAATCACATTCCTATCTTGCAGCCCCAGATTAATGCTTAGTGGTTTATTCAGATTCTGAATTCTAACATAGTATTACTTTCTTCCTTTTAAGGGCATCTTTAAACTCTTTGTTCTTTAGAGTGTAAATAATAGGGTTACACATTGGGATTAGGGCGATGTAGACTAAAGAAGATATTTTACTCTGCATATCGGAGTATGAAGAGGCTGGGCGCACATAGACGAACATGAGGCTTCCGTAGAATAGTATCACTATAGTAAGATGAGAGGTACATGTGGAAAAAGCCTTGAGTCTCCCCGTCACTGACTGGATCTTCAAGATGGCTGAGATGATTTTGGCGTACGATGTGATAATTGAAACCCAGGAGAAAGACATCACTATGACACCAAGGGTGAAAGTCACTGTTTCCGTAGTCTGGGTGCTGGTACAGGAGAGCTTCATCAGGGCTGTGACATCACAAAAGAAGTGGTTGATTTCATGTGTCTTGCAAAAGGAAAATGTGGTTATTGAAACAGAGTGAAATAATGGCTCGAAGAAGCCAAGAAGCCAGGCTCCTGCTGCCAATCGAAAAGTAACATATGTATTCATTATCATTGTGTAACGTAAGGGATAGCAGATGGCAACATATCGATCATAAGCCATGAGCGTCAAAAGAAAGACTTCTGTTGCAAACAGAAATAGGAAAAAATACAACTGCACCAGGCACTCCCAGAGAGTGATACGTGTGCTCCGTAAGTAGAAGCTGGCTAGCATTTTTGGGAATGTGACAGAAATTGAACTAATGTCTATAAAAGACAGGTTGGTGAGGAAGAAATACATGGGAGTGTGCAGATGTGAGTCACAGTAAATAACTGACATGACAAGAATGTTTCCTCCAATGGCTGCCAGGTAAATAATGAAAAATCCAGCAAGTAGGGGAGCCTGTAGGTCCAGAAGATCAGTGAACCCCAAAAGAATAAAGTCCTCACTAGTAGTCCTATTCCTTTCCCCCATTGGCCAATAGCTGCTTCTTTATTTCATGTAAATGATTAGCTAAAAAGAAGGAAAGAGAAGAAATGTTAAATTTGAATTGTCACATAATCAAAGACATGGTACTTTAATCATGCAATTACACACATGTCTTAATCATAAACCACTAACTGGGAATCTTATATACTTCCTATCACAGCTCATGTAGATTGAGTAAACAAACACAATGCAGGAGAGCCGCTGACAGCCTTGTAGTGCTCAATGGCAATGTCAGGAGTAGCAGAAGTTATATCACACTCCCGATGACATCACAGGACGTGATGACATATGACCTTGGACCCCGACGTCATCACATACAATGACATTTAACCGCAATGTCATCACCTGAAGTGACAGACAGGTGTAAAAACATAAGAAAGATTACATTTAATAAAATACAAAACAGGCACTAAAGCAGACATACAACTTTTTAGATAGCAAGCACATTTTCACTTTGAAGCTGCCTTAACATGCCATGCAGGGGGTTATGTTATGACAGAGGTAGACCAGCTAGAACTAACCGAGGCCAGGGCACTGTCATGCATCTGTTAGTATAGCCTCATATGGCCATTTACTCACAACGTATGTCAATTATTGCTGCACATGCCAGGTATGGTGATCATATGGCAAGGAAAGCCCCACATTTGCAGGTGCTGCTATAATGCAGTGTGGCTAATGAAGCCTCTGAGGATGCAGCCATCGCATGTCTGCTACAGCATGTTGGGATGCATGTCCAGCATCCCAGCACGACAAACAGGTACCGACTGCAAAAACTTATTAGTATGAACTATCGCGGGAGCAGACAGAGGTGTACGCAGAAGACGCGGTACTTTGGCAGAAGCGAGGATAGTTTGGTAGCGGGACAGAAGTAGCCCCATCTCAGAAGTTGAGGCGTAGTATATATTGAGCAGATTTTCCCCTTTCTCATTCCCCAGGAGAGAAGTCGAGGTCAGACATACCCGAGGTGCACAGATAAATATGAATTGTATCCAGCTTCGGAGCTTGAACATGGTGGGAAAGGAATGTGTGTTGGTAGGACAAATTCATAAGAACAGGGCACAAGGTTTTGTGATGCCAAAGAGCCAAACAAAGATTTAGGAGCACTACTGCCCTCCCAATATATTCTCATCCCATGTGAATTACAAGTAGACATACATGTTAAGCAGACACATCCATGAAATTCAGACTCAAGACTTGCCATTATTGGGCACCTGGAGTTTGAAGGAGATAAGGGGTAGCCATGTCTGGAACGTCCTGATTTGGATAAGAGGAGCAGTAAACGAAGTACAAGGTCAGGGAGATAACTTGTGTGGACCACTGTGTCAGGAATATGGAGAAGGCCTATTGTCAAATCAAAGCAGAGTTGGCCTAGCCAGTTTTCACTCAGATTTTGACAACGTTTGCTGAACTTCCAGCACATATTCAATTAAACCTTTTCATTAGAATGAACAGCCTGATATATGTTACATTTTTATGCACAGCTGGAAGGGCTGCTCTGAGGGTGTACCCCATGATTGATGTGTTTCAATATTTGCTCTCAAGCTGAAGAATAGCCATGCATGCAACTTTAACATTGGTGCATAGCTTTGGTCATCCCTCGAGCATCAGGCCTTCCAGGAATGCAGCTACAGATTTACATTAGTAGACAAGATGAGTGGGTAAGGGCTTTTGCTTTTACCCTTGTGAGGCAGTGAGTAAACACACCAAGGGGATTGTTCTATATCATGATCCAATTGCACACACTGGACCACCAATGTTTGCACGTAGGCAATGCTGGTTCCCTGCATGCAATCTTAAACATTTGCAAAGCAAATTTTAAAACAGAAGAGAATAATTAGGGAAAATTGCCTTCACTCTTCAGGTTTACTCTCTGCTTTGAAAATTAATCTCTGTAAAAAAGTAAATTCAGCTTGCAGTATGGCAGTGTTTACTAATGGATTCTTACAGAATCAGCTGCTCACTAGCAGGTGCAGATCTGAGGCAGATTCCATTGAAATCTATTTGTTTTAGGTCTGCAAACCAATCTCAAATAGTCATACACAGCTGTGCTCTTCCAAGATGGAGAAGGCAAGCGTGATGGAGATGACAGCTCTGCTTTCTGCTTCTGCTCCTCCTAAGCATTGGGATGAGATGAAAATGGGCTGGAGCAATAAATGCATTACACCTTGCTTCTACTCTTCCAAGTAGCAAAATGACCACCAAAGAACCATTCAAAGAGAGGGGTGGTCAGTCAAAGGCAGACCATCCCTCCAAGCACACAATGTATTCTGGAAGGGTCTCTCACATAAAGGAAATACATGCACTCCACCCAAGACAACCATCTGCTTATGCCAGATATCATTGATTTCAAGCTAAATTGCATCTACTGTCCTTGAACAAAGGTACTAAGTGCCCAACTTGTCCACTTCCTCACAGTCAGACAAGCAGAGACAAGAGGTAGTCATGTGTCCCGCTCTGGACTTCAAGGCAAAGACAACCTCACTTTTCATAAATTGAGGAGAAGGTCTAAAAAAAAGGCAGCCAGGTTAAATGGAATCCATCGATTCCAAGTTTATTACGCTGGAGAAAAAGCCACCACCAGCCTGGCCACTTCTATAACAGAGAGGTGGTGCCTGCTCTGGGACACCATGGGGCACCTTTGGAGTACCCATGCCTTCGGAGTTATAAGGACTCTTAAGGCAGAGTGCATATAAAACAGAGCAAAAGTATCAGTCAGACCTGGCTTGGAGAACACCAAAGTCCAAACCCCTGAAAAGCCAGCAAAACATACAGGGGGCTACCTCATCAGGTAAAGAGTCAGCTTTTTGTACCTAACAGAGATGAAAACAAATTTGATTGGGGAGGAGTGCTATAGAATGGACACATGGGTTTGCCAGTGAGGAAGTAGCAACATTTGTTTTCACCTAGGGTGGCAAAAACCCTTCCACCAGCCCTTACTTTGTGAAGCCTTCTGGCACTGACTTTGGTCTATATTTGGATGTGCCTGTTAAGTAATGGATAGGACATTTAACATCAAATTTGCGGAAAACCTTGTCAAGCTATTTTATGCACATTAAAGTGAAGGTATCATTTCTGAAGTCATCATCTACCCAGTGCCTCCTGGGTATACGATCAAGAAACGGGTCCTGATAGTGCTTTATTTGTGTCAACGTTATCTGGGGTTGTGCCCTTTGACATGTTTGACAGCACTCACACGTATCATGTATGCTTTTCTCCTGGGCTGCCCTCACCCAGGAAGAATTGACAAGACAGCTGTCAAATATAGATTGAATTTAATTGGGTGGCACCTGATTAAGGGAGATTCTTCTACCCACACCAAACAAGACCCAGAAAATTCAAATTATGGGAAATGCTGATCTAACTGCCCAATGATCATGAGGCATATGCCGCCTCACTGGCGCAAGAAGCAAGCTTGTTTGCAGTAACAATTCTTTTAATAAGAATATGTCGAGAAATTAAATAACTAGGTAGAGTTCTCCTCAAATATTACAAAATGAACCAAATAGTCGCTACACCATTATACTAGCAATCATCACAATGTAGTTTGGTTATTTTACTCACTCATCCACCACACATTGAAGAGGAGGAGGTATGGTCATATAACACGTTTTCATTTTAGAAAGGTTTCAATTTCCAGGTTCTTTGCAGGCTACACTTATGCTGAGCAAAGCCCACTAGTTATCCATAACTGATTCTGTGTTCAGAATAGGGTTTAAGTCAAATGCATTTTTGAAAATGTTATCCTGCACCGTTCTGGCATTTAATTGTATGGATACATAAAAATGACTGATACAGATAGGTATTCACTCACTGAAAGATGCCTCAATGCATGTTCTAAATGTTGAGCAAATTATCAATATTTTAACAAGTAATGTTCTCAAACAGAATCTCTAATTGGATGGGTTGACTCAATCCATGTTTCCAATGGCTCAGGTCCGCTGAACAGCATCAAACCTCATGTCTTGTGGTTCCTGAAAGGGACATTTATATGTGTAATGGACGTTGGCACTCAAAAGGCCTCAGGTGTTTAATTTGCAATGACAGTCTTTGGAAACGTGTGCTCCCAAGGTATCACAGAGTATGTAAGAACATGACTCTCAACAAAGCTTATACCAGAGGTTTCAATGTTATTTTAATTTACAATGGCACATACACATTGCCCTATAATCCCATTCACAGTGATTTATCATCTGGACACTGTTCCCCAAAACACACTTTTAAAATCTATATAAGGGTTTTTGAATGTATTTATTTTTAATGATGCTCACATTGATTCTGTCTCTCTCAAATGTAGCCATGCAGGGGGCACCAGCAGCACCATGTAATTATTTCCCTCTTTGGCCACTGATTCCAGGATATGGATCCCAAAACCCCACATCCTATCGGGCAGAATGGGGATCGGGAGGCCGGCCATACCGGCACCCGCAAAAGGGCAATTACCGGCCAATTCCTCTCGAAATGGGCCGGTAATGGCCTATTTGCGGGTTCCGGGGCTGGTAGCGAGTTTGGCGGTAGCCGTGTCCTTAATAAGGGCACGGCTACCGCCAAACTCGTAAGGAGGCCCATGCCTACCAAAAAGCAACTCAGTAGAAAACAATGCAGAAACAGAGTACATAAAACTCAAGCCAAGCAAAATGTCCATCCACCTCTAGCAGACTTTGTACAAAATGTTCAAACAAAACAGCTAATACAGTCACTATGCAAAACAGACCAATTAGCAGGAAAAAAGTGTGACTTCTCTTTCAAAATCTAAAACTAAACGTATTAACAAGAATGTAACTACCAGTAGTACAAACACTACATCTACCAACAGTAACTTATCATCAAGTAAGCATTCCCAAAAATTTATTTTACAAATATTTTTCCACCATATAATCCTTCAGAACCTTATAAAAACGGGGGATAAATCACGCTCCACCCTTAAAACCTGACGCAGAAAACTGTCCCTGGAACCTCTCATAGACAGTGCAATGCTCCTCAAAAGGAAATTATTCATATTAGTGTTAAACAGAAGGAAACCACTAAAATAATTAATTAATAAATTACAGAAAGTACTTCGCAACAGACGCAATATCAGTATAGATAACTTTGCAAACATTTGTGCAGGTGAGTGGACTCACACCTCCGGCACTGAGCCATATTTCAATGAAGAGGAATACAAACAAGAGCAAAAAAACCCAATTGCTATAAATAGCAGTGGGCAAGGGTATGAAAAGATAGACAATACCATTATGAAGAAACACTGCTTGCAAGAATATCCCCAACAAACTTAGAATCAACTTTCCATTACACCGAACCAATACATCCCGTGTACAAATGGCTGTGCACATCAATGTGTAACGTGCGCAAACAATCTTTCAAATCTTTGCAGCAGTTCATCAATCAGTATGTGAAAGCCAAAGACAAATTAAAAATTAAAATATTATAAACTATGGACTCCTGTCCAGTGTGCAAATACACAGGACTACAAGGACATTCATTAGCCTGCATTTCTGGAACTGCTTGCAAAAGCACCTTCCACCACATCAAAATGTTAGCAGCACACCATTCTATTGTACGATATCTCGTTCAGAGACTATACTAAGCAAAATGTCCTGCTTTAGCACTGGAGCATTTAAATGACAAACTCCTACATTGCACAGCCAAAGAACTGCTTGAAGAAATAGACCATATCCAAAACAAATATTTTGGAACTTAAGAGCACTTACAAAATGCAGTAACTTTAGAAAAGAGTACCGACAACCTTGCAGATGTCATCCTTCTATTACACACGTACATAAAAGAAATAGCACATCTGCTGAAGTACCAAACCAAGTATGTCACAGGAGGATAGCTTAGTGGCAACGTGCTCGCCTTGGAAGCAAGACGACACGAAGAAACATAGGTTCGATCCCCAGGTCCACGCTTAGAAACCTCTGGGTATTTAAGCGCGTTATAAATATGCAAATAAGACAAAAACAAAAACAAATTCTGTAACAGCGCCTCGATGCCCCCGGGCTCTAAAAATGCAAATAAAATAATAAAAAATAAAAAAAAATGTGTGTGCTGCTGCAGAACATTTTATACAAAGAGCAACAAAACTATAGATATAACATACAAAATAGAAGATAATGAGCAATCCCAGTGGTTCCAATTAGCTCTCTATCTTATAGCAGAAAAAAAACAAATACGAAATGACTAACCCCTCAATACTTGACAATAACCAAATGCCTTCACGGGCTATCACTAATAACTTGGAAATATTCCCACTGCCAAAACCACCCCAACAACATAACTTGTATGAGAGCATTATAATCCAGACAGTAAACCCATTTCAAAACGCCTTCAACTGAAAACCGCGAAACTGCCTACCTCTGAATTACTAAAAGGCATTTGCAGCAAAGTAGTGAAGTGGGAGAATGGAAGACCAGGCTCCCGTCCTTCACCTCTCGCGCTTGGCCTAGAGGGTCACGGCCCAGACACCCGCCGCGAGAAGAATTTGTCCATCTACCAGACGACCAGGTACCCTGGTACAGGAACATACGGATGTGTCCACCTGCCTGCCCAGCAGCCCGCACTGGCCATGCCGACACCTGCGGCTCGGATCAGCTAGACTAAAAACCACACGTCGTTAGAGATGCCATGACGACCTAGACAACGGGAAGCACATCTGTATAAATATACCCACTTAACATTTCCACACCAATCTACACGAAGAACATACTCAGTGCTCTGACGTAGGCGACAGGCATATTCACGGACGTGCATCTTTATTATTTTTACATAGGCTTTCAGAGTGCAGAAACGCAAGACGCATCATGAACTCATCTATAACGCTTGCTCACGCTTCCCTTGAAACCCGTTACCACCATGAGAGGTATAATGGAAACACGATATTGGTCATGGAAATATATGCCACTATAATCTAAAGCACCCATGCACGAAATGGATCACTTATGCACCAGGCCCAAGTAGGCCTCAAGCAAGAGTTCCGTGGACATTAACAAAGCAAAAGTCAGGTTGCTGATCCTGCAGAATGAGCCTGGTGGAGCAACCAGCCAAGGTCGCAATGTTGCAAACCCACATCCAAGAACAAATCATCAAAGGCACGATGTTGCAACCTTGCACTCCGCGTACCAACGTTAAAATCATATCTACAAATTAAACCAGACACACAGTGGAAAAACAATATTAATTGTGCAGAATTCTGCCTCAAACACGGTCCCGCCTCACGTGACCAAGCCGAACCTGACGAGATGCCAAAACCCAGGAGAGAAAGGGCGTCTGGGTCCCTCACTACGAGACACAGGCCGGGACACTTGAAAGGCTCAATGGACACCTGCTACAGTGGGAACGGTCAGCTCCCACCTATGAATAAATCCTCACATTGTCTGCATGTACCCATATTGAAACATTGTTGCAAACACAGGTACACCGAGAGCTGGGAACAACGGTGGTCCCAGGCTGGGGAGCTCACGGATGCACCAATCAGAACATGGGGCTCTTATCTCAGACGTCAGTAACATTAGCCAATCCTCAGGGGTCTTCATGTAACAATTCTTATGTATCTAATTGAAGGGACAACCCAGATATACCACCTGACTACACCTTGACCACTAATATCATTCTCTATATGTGTACTATACTAACCCTACCACTCGAGCAACCAATTAAGAGTGGCGATAGGTTTTTTGTTAACTTTCTGAAGTGACGCAAGTAGCGCGTCATAATGTAGTAAAAAGGGCCTGCGAGCCCCACGATTATGTGTGTGTCAGGACGAACGCGTACGCTCCTTGACCCATCCCTGCCGTTTTGCATAAATAAACAGCAGAGTCGCCTTGCTCCTTGTGTGCGTCTCATACTCTATCTCACACCTGGGATATACGGGAGGTGTTGGGGCCTCCCTGCCCGGAGGTCTGCGGACGGCCCGGCCGACCCCGGCAGAATTTCCCCCCGACAAGTTGGAGGCACTGCTGAGATCTGTTTAAGATCAACTTTTATTTTTAGTTTTCCAGTCACTCCCGTTGCGAGGAGGCCCGGCGGCGCGGCCCCCTCTGCCGTTGCCCCCTTCTGAGGACTACAGGACCATCGCGGAGCCGCGAGAAGACCGGACAGCGCATTCCGGATATTGGCCCTCGGGAGCTGGTTGAGAAGTATCCCGCCCGCGGTCGGCGAGTGTCCAGACGTGGTCCAGACGAGGGGAGGTGGCGAGCCGCTTGGAGGGTGCACGCAGTCGAGCGGCCCTGCATCGAGAGAACTTGGTGAGCATGACACGCACAACAAGCAATGCGAAATTGTGAGGGAGGGGGAGGAAGTAAATAAGGGAGGGGGGAGGTATTGTAGAGATGTGCGGTGAAGGTTTAACTGAGTGTTGCAAATGGAATGAATGGTAGCGAAACGAGTGCGAGAACAGTGGGCTAACGTTACGCGAAAGAGGGGGGCGGGGCACGAAAACATCACGTGCAGCCGCTCGTAACAAGTGAGCTAACGTTACGCGAAAGAGGGGGCGGGGCACGAAAACATCACGTGCAGCCGCTCGTAAGACACTGATGGTCTAAATTGCGATTAAGTGTGAGGATGGGTGTGTGTGGTTTCCTACGACTTGACATTTATTGATCAATGAGTAGATGAGGTTCCCTATTGTTCGAGCAAGAAACTCGATAGGTAGATGACGTTTCCCTGTGGCCGGTAGCTAGTCACATAGTTGCCCAAAACGGAAGATAATTGGCTGGTTAAGCCCTCCTGTTGAGGGGCGTATCACACGCGAGGCGACGCAGCGTGCGCAGTCCGGTTATAATATTGATGAGATTACCTTGTTCCAGGAGAGACAGGAAGACAGCTGTAGGGTTAGCGGGGTAGATTGTAAGTGTATTTTGAACTTAAAAAACCATAACAAGAATATACCAGTAGCTCGAAGAAATCGGTGACGTCACCAGTAGGGATTTAATAGGATATAGCGAGCACAAGGAATTTTGGGTTTTAGAGTGGTGGGAAAGAGAAGCATGATAAAGGAGCTGGTACGGAGATAAACTATAAACCAGTGGATCGAAAGAAGAAGGGGAAAGGGGCGTGGCTGCGCACGGAGAACGCCGGCCACGGCAAGTGTAAAAGGGGGAGGAGAACGGAGAAACAGGACGACTGTATAAGATAATCGTAAGGGGTACGCAGCCGCAGGGGGCTGCGTGCGCTTCGGCCGCAGGGGGCCGTAGGGGAAGGAATATAATATAACATCATATCTATTATTATTGCATAATTTGTCAGAGGATTATCGTAAGTCCCCACACTTGCGGGGCGAGGTAAGCAATACAAGGTTGTATATTGTAAACTGCTAAGTAAGGGGAAGGGTAACACGGGGAGTGAAATTATGTCATACGGGAGAGGGTCGGGAGGGTGGGGGAACACCCTCACTACCCCACTACAGCACATATGCACCACACTGCCACCACATAGGGAGAAGTTAATTAAGTACAGCATAGAGTGGACCCAGGGGACAGACAATAAAATGTTAACACCATGGCCGCCTAATGGCAGTTTCGATCCATATGCCCAACATTCACTACTAAACCATCTGCACAATACATACAAGGGGAAGAAGTTAGCAAACCATGTGGAGGTGTTTAACTTATGGAGGATGTTCCAGGGGTCTCGACCAGGACCAAATGGAATGTTCACTATGGGGGAAACACCGGAAGAAGAGGAGATTAAGAAAGAAGGAACGGGTGGGGAAAAGGAGTGCGAAAGCACAAAGAATACGGGGATCGAAAGACAGGGAGGAGAAAAGATTAATAAATCAGACGACATAAAAAAGGAACCGAGCAATGAGATAGCCATAACACCGGGTGTGAAAACAGAGGGAGGAGGGTTGTACCCTTTAAGAGAATTAGGAGAAATAGGACAGTTAAGGGCGGCTGAAGGATACTCAAACCCGGCATACAGCCCTCCACCATATGTGGCTCATGGGAAGATACCAATGGGGGACAAGAGGATTAGAGAAGCGCAGACTGTAGAGATAGGAAACGATGAGTGGGTAGCTGCACAGATATTGTTGAAATTACGAGGCTCACTAACTGGAGAAGAAAGGGAGGCGGTAAAGAGAACAAACGAGGATAGTGCCAGAGAGAGTGAAATGAGGGGAGAGGAGCTACTACGGCAGAAGGAAGAGATTTTGGAGGGAAGATTAGCAGAACTAAGGGATGAGCAGAATGAACTGGTTAAACAACTTGAGCGGGAGGAAAGAGAGAGAGTGAGAAAAAGGAAAGAAGGTAAGGACGAATTGGAAAAATTAAGGGAACGAAGTGAGGAGCAAAAGAGAGAAGCTGAAAGGGTAAAAGGAGCAGCAGATAGGATATCAAGAGTAGTGCTGAGAGAGAAGAAGAAGGAAGAAGAAGAAAAGGAGAAAGAAATGGAAATATGGAGGAGGAGGATAATATCAGAGGCAACTAAGAAATATGAAGAGGGGAAGGTAATAGAGAGTATAGTAGAAAGAGAAAGGGTGAAATGGGAAAGGAAGAAAGAGGATGAAAGGATATTGGAACAGATGAGCAACGAAGTAATGGAGGAGTTGAAAAGGAAAAGGGAGGAAAATAGTAGGGAAATGGAGGAGAGGAGTGAAGGAGGAATTGAAGAGAGGGGTTGGGAGAGTGAAAGATGGGGAGATGTATATAAGAATAGAGAGGTAGCAACAACATCAGCACTAAGGGGAACAGTTGGTAACAACGGAAAGGGAGAAAGAGACCTAATAGACTTAAAAACAGTAACAATAAAAGGAAAAAAGGCAGAGTGGGGGGTGCCATTTATGAATGATTTTTGCAGTGAGGAGGAAGGAGAAGTGGAGAAGGATGGAAGGAAGAGTGAAAGGGAAAGCTTAGATAAACTATACCTCACTAGAACAAACATAGATTCGCCCTGGATGAGTAGAAGATGGGAGGAGCTGGAGAGAAGTAAGGAGGAAGTGAAAAGAATAGGGGAAACACAAACCAATGAAACCACGCCACCCACATCACCACCGCGCCCTTCCACGTCACGCCCTACATGTTCAACCACCGCGCGCTCTCTGCACAGAATAAAGCTCGCGCCCTTCATGAATGAACTTACACCTTATGCATGTCGGCTTAGGGACCTCCCTAGTCGCAGGCAAGACAGACAAATAAACATACCTATATTGAACACAGGAAATGATGGAAAAAGGGGAAAGGAAGAAGAGGGAGGTAGGAGCAGAGGTAGTAAGGAAAAATTTGAAGTAGTAAAAGAAATGGGGGAAGAGGAGGGGTGTGAAGACTCAACATTATGGAGCGTAAAGGGTGACGCAAGACAGAATTTAATGCCACTGCTAGAGAGAGGAGGGGCTAGACCACAGTATGTACCTTGGAAACATACGGATAAGGAAAATATAAAATGTAGGCTCCCATCACTAAGTGGAGGTGCGGGTAAGTGGATATATGAAATGGAAAAACACACCGCAGGACAGAAACTAGCAGTAGGAGACGTGAAGGGCCTGTTAATATCAATATTAGGGGATAGAGCGGATGACATTTGGAAAAGAGCGGGATTCCATGGGGTAACAATAACGAACACATCGCATGATGGGGCACCATTTGCAAACTGCAGACATGCGCTATGGCAGGCACTGAGAGTACAGTACCCAGACACATCAGACATAGGAGCCATTACTTCCCGTAAGATGGGCGAAAATGAGGATCCTGTTGATTATATCCAGGATATTCAAGAGAAGTGGCGCATGGAAACTAGAGAACAATGGGACAAAACACCAGCCATATTTTATCATATACTAATACAAGGGCTCCCAGAAGGAGTTCAAAAAACAACTAAAGAAAGTAGTGGGGATGGAAGCAAAACCATGGCCAGAAATACAACTGACTATAGTACATCACTGCAGAACATGGCAAGGAAAAATGAAACAAAAGGAAGAGGATAGGAAAACAGAAGAGGCCAAATTAGTACAGAAAAAACTTACTAAATACACAATGGAAGGGGCACTAATAACTACGCCCACACCAATGGCCCAAAGCCCAACGCAAGTAGTGGCTGCACAAGATCCTGCTCAAATAGCGCCTCCACAAGGGGTAATAGAGCAAGTGCCACCTCTGCAATTACACGCACCAAACATGGGAGGAGGGTACCCAATGCAAGGAACTGGGTATTATAGTTATAACAGAGGGAGAGGAGGGTTTATGAGAGGGAGAGGATATGGATATAATACCCAACAACAGGCTGGGGGACTCAGAAATAACTACCCCACAGGGCAACCCGTATACCAAGACAACACAGGGAGCTTCCCATGGCAAAACAGGGAACCACCCGTGTGTTGGAGCTGCGGACTATTAGGGCACATGTCACGTACATGTAGGGTCAGGCCAGGAACACCAGCATGGAATGAACAAGCACAACCTAGGACATCACAAGAACAGCAGGGCATACAACAGCAGCAGATGTCACAACAAGGGAGTGGCCAACCACAACAACCACAACAGCCACAAACCTATTCACTGCCACAACAACAAATAACACAGTATCTGCCACCGCCACACAACAAGTAGCGTTAATACAACCACCACCACAAAATGAACGAACACAATTGGGTGGGGTGACGGTGTTGGGACACAACCCTTACACAGGGAATGGCCAATCATTGTACCCCCAATAGGCCAGCCCACAGATGGCCTTGGTGTGTCCCATCCTGTCAGTAACACCTAATAGTGCGGAGGAACCACGCATAGAGGTAACGATAGGTGACAAAAAATTATCATTTCTTGTTGACACCGGGGCAACCCGGTCTTGCATAAGGGAAGGTAAATTTAAGATGTCAGGCGAAGCCATGAACACCCAAGGATTTTCTGGGGCCAAAGGGTTGGTTCCATTCACTGATAACGTTCCGTTATCTATTGGAGATTATGATCTGTCAGTTCCACTTTTGTATTATAGTGCCTCACCAGTAAATATACTGGGGAGGGACATAATGAACAGGTTGAACATGACGATCTCCTTTATAGAGGATGGCATAATTTGCTCTACTCCAGGGATTAACATGCTCGCAGCACGACAGATTTTGCAAGCATACTGTGGACAGACAGCGATTAGGGCGGAGCCAGTAGATGGAGAGATATTCCAATATGGCACAGACATGGCATTTGCATGGATGCCAGGGATAGAAGGGAAAATATGGAGGAGACCAGCAGCCTATCTATTCCGACCAGAAACACCAGCTAATGAACTAGAAGGGAATGTGTTTGTAGTGGACATTGAGAGCATTATTGCAACGGCTGATTATGTTGCTGTGCACGCCCAAGATAAAGAAGGGAGAGCATGGAGGGCGGTGATAGCACTAGCAGAAGGATGTAGGCTGACCCAGGTGTCAGATGAAGAGCTGTTCTCAGAAGAAAAGGAAGAAAATGAAATGGTGTTCATGATGAGTGTAGAAATATGGCTAAGAGTGGCTCACAGACAAGTAGCACAGAAAATTGCAATGGCACTTGAGGCACCCGCAGGCACCCCAGTCCCATTTTTTAAGGAGGATATGTCAAAGGTGCCCAAATCATTATGGACTATTAGCCCTTATGACGTAGGATGCATAAAAAGCATAGGGGGTGTAAGGATAAAATTGAAAAAGGGTGCCATACTACCAAGAGTGAAACAGTACCCATTGTCAAAAGAGGCAGATGAGGGCATATATGAAACCATAACGGCCCTTATAAACAATGGCATATTGGTCCCCTCAGAATCACCATGTAACACAGCTGTGTACCCGGTGCGCAAGGCTAAAGGGGGGTCTTGGCGCTTCATACAGGACCTCAGACCCTTGAACAACATAGTAGAAGCAGAGTATCCAGTAACAGCAAACCCGGCCACAATATTGTGTGGCATTCCGGCAGAAGCATCACGGTTTACAGTGATTGACCTTAAAAATGCTTTTTTCTCAATACCATTACACCCAGACTCACAAGATTTGACAAGCTTTACTTACCGAAATACAAAGTGGAAACATACCAGATTACCACAGGGGTATTGTGAATCACCCTCAATTTTCAATAGAGTAATACAGATGGATTTGGGTAACGTTGAGGTGGAAAGCACAGTGTTACAGTATGTGGATGACATAATAATTTGTAGTACAAACGAAAGCAAATGTAGAGAGGACTCCTTAAAAATGTTGACGATACTGGCAGAAAAGGGGTACAAGGTAGACATGGAAAAGATACAATACTGTCAGGAACAGGTACTTTACATTGGCCAACTGATATCCCAACATGGAAGAAGGATTGCACCACAAAGAGCACAGGCCATCTCAAGCACTCCCGTGCCACAGACTGTGAGAGAACTGCAGCAATTTGTGGGGCTGTGCAACTACTGTAGAGCATGGGTATTTGATTACAGCTCATACATAGGACCCCTGCTTGAGGGTTTGAAGGAAGCAAATAAAGGGGAGAAAAAGTTGGGATGGACTATGGAAATGAGGGAGGCATTTGACGAATTAAAAGACGCAATATCAACTGCTCCAGTACTGGCATCCCCAGACTATGAGCGGCGCTTCTTTATATTTTCACATTGCGACTCAGCAGTGATGAAAGCAGTGTTGGCCCAAAAAACTAGCATGGGCTATAAACCAGTAGCATTTTACAGCGGTCACTTAGACCCTATAATGTTAGGCCACTTCTCTTGTGAACAAGGTCTCGCTGCAGCTGCTTTTGCAGTAGAAAAAGCATCAGCAATAACTATGGGGTGTCCAACTACACTATTTGTGGAACATGCACTATTTGCGATATTGAATAAACCTAAGTCCACATTAACGACACAGAGGGCATCAGGTTATGAGATTATTTTGTCTAAAGCTGAACTAGCAATTGTTAGATGTAGCACGGTTAACCCTGCAAGGTTCCTAGCAGAAGTAATTGAAGAGGGAGATTACGCCCACGACTGCACCCAAGTAACTGAACTATACTCATGTACTAGGAAAGTTGAAGAAAACGCACTAGAGGGAGGTGAGCTTTTGTTTATTGATGGGTCATCAACTATTGATCAAGGAGATGGGATAAGAAGGACTGGGGCAGCAGTAGTAAAAATGATGGAGGCGCCGGTGTGTGTGGCTATGAAGTGTGTACAATTACCACAGCATTACTCTGCTCAAGCGGCGGAACTCGTTGCACTCATATTGGCATTAAAGGAAAGTTTTAATAAAAGAGTAACTATATATTCCGACAGTGCATATGTTACATCCACTGTCCACTCAGGGCTATCAAAATGGAGAAGAAGAGGGTTTAGGAGAGCTGATGGCACTCCAGTACAACATGCCCTCTTGTTGGCTGAACTAATTGAAGTAATAAACGATCCCCAAGAACTAGCCCTAGTAAAATGCACCGCACACACCAATGGAGAAGACTACGTCTCAAAAGGAAATGCAGCAGCAGACGCACATGCGAAATATGCTGCATATTTTGGTGAGATATGGAACCCCACCGACTCACAGAGAGGGAGAGGGAGGGGAATAGCGAGGGAGATGTTAATAAGAGAAGGGTACACCCATCTCCCAGCCACACAGATTATGGAGCTACAAGCGGCTGCACCAATGGCCGAAAAAGAAGTATGGGTGAAAAGAGGATGCACAATGTCACCAACCGACGCACTATGGCGCCAGGGTGGCACTGGGAAAGTTGTAATACCAGTGGCACTGTTAAATACCGCCTTGAGCCAATCACCCTGCCCATACAGGCAAGGAAATAACTGCAGCACGAATTAGAGAAGATTGGTTTTGTCCCGAGTTAACCTCTCATGTGTCAAATTTTATCAGCAATTGCCTAACATGTCAACAGTTTACGGCCGGTCATACTCTAAAAGTGATAAGAGGTACCATACCCCGGCCAGAAGGACCTTTTCGGCACCTTCACATTGACTATGTTGATATGATCAACATCTGTCAAGGCAATAGGTATATGATTGTAGTAGTATGCCCATTTTCTAGGTGGATTGAAGCAGGGCCCTGTTCACACCCTGATGCGTTTAGAGCAGCCAAATTCATAGTAAGGGAGGTCTTCCCCAGGTGGGGAGTGTGCGAGGTGTTAAGATCAGACAACGGCCCCCATTTCGCAAATGAAATGTTCCAGCATATCACATCCCTGCTGAACATTAAACACAAATTTGCATGTGCATACCACCCACAGGCTAATGGTGTATGTGAACGCCTGAATGGCCTATTGAAGGAGGCAATTGCTAAAATACAACAAACAACAAAGAAAAGTTGGTTGTATTGCCTTCCGTTAGCATTGTTTGAACTCAGAAACAGGCCAGGGTCCGACCACCACCTCACCCCTCACGAAGTGGTTACTGGACGTCAAATGCGCCTTCCCCTAACACCAACGTCAAGGGCATTCACCGACAACGAAAGTTCAGCGAATGTGTTAGGTGATGAAATGTATCAATATGTGTCTTCTTTGATTACTAGTGTCGTGTTTGTGTCTCAACAGCTCGAGCGCACACGGGGCGGGTCTACCAGCAATCAAGAAAAAGACGAAAGTACGGAATTGGGAAAGGAGAACTCGTGCAAACTTGCAAAGGTGACCACGTACTACTTCGCAATTTCAATAGAAAGTGGAACCAGAAGAGGTTCACTGGCCCCCATCTGGTAGAGGACGTATCAACAAGAGCAGTAAAACTAAAGGATAAGCGTGCATGGAACCACCTACATGACGTAAAGATCTACAAACTGCAGACCCGCCCCAGCGCCAACGACAGATCCATTGGAAGAACAGCAACAACATCGCCGACAGCGGAAGAAAGTTCCACCACAGACGACGACCCAATTGTTCCCTCGGAGACAATAACTGACGAAGAAGGGGGTGATCCCCATACTGCCCACCCCATGGTCACACGCTCAAAGAGTAAAAATACTTCCGCCATCTGAGCGCAAACCCCCCCCCATTGACTGCTAAGTACAGTTGTAACTAAAATTGAAGGACATTGCTAGCACCAATACACATGTAAACACGTGAATGTTCTCTTTTTTTTTCTCTCGCACATACAGGAACTGCGTAATATTGTATTGTTAAGAAAAGCTAATTAACAAATTCAGTGTGCAGGTGTAGATGGTGCTGCCAGACGATAACTACCCAGAAGAATTGTCACACCAATTTGTATACGAAATAAAGAGGCCAACATACTTAAAAAGGAGAAGGGTACGTGTATACTACACAGCCTTCCTCCTGGCCATAGAATATCACATGCCCCACCTCCACCCATACTTGCCAGTCCTAAGAGACCCATCACTTAGAGTAGCGTGGGAGCAGCTCTTCGCCTGGGCACTGAATGACTACTTGATAGGGAGAGCTTAAAGGTAACAAAACTAACATCTAATAACCAGCACTTTTGAGAATTTTCAGGCGGGCAACTATAACGTCGCAAGAATAAGCTGCCAGGACCGCAGCAAGGTAAGAGCAAAATGCCGGTGAAATTAGCATATGTAATAAAAATAATAGGGATTTTTATGATCACCGGGTTCTTGGCTGCTTCTGTCTGGCAGTACAGCTATGCTATTGATTTTATTGCTGCACCCAAACTTAATATACCCCCGTCCCCTGCTGCAACAGGAGTTACGTCAGGTGGTAATAGTAATTTTGCACCCAAGCAAAATAGAGTTAAACGCAGCACATACTCAGACAATAAAGGTATTGATAATTATGTACAAGATTCGGCACACGTCACAAACAACATATGGTACCAGCACATGACCCGCATTGGTAAGCAGACAACTGAGGACAGCTGTTACGTTTGCTCATTAATACCATACGCCATGAGCGCTTCACGAACATTTGTTGCCACAGAAATAGATGAAAAAACAGCACAGTGCATAATATATTTGGCCCTGTTCCAAACGAAAGGAAGATTTCAAGGAACAGTAGTGCACATGACATGGAAAACACGAGACTCATACCCATATGAAAACAACTTCCTCAAGACCTATCTGAGTTATCACAAGACCAGTTTACATGCTGAAGCATTCAGGTACATAACAAGTGGCCCTGCAAAAGGAGAAACAAAGAAGGTAACACTGCAGTATCTACCATGTGATTGGTACGCCACTGAAGTTCCGGGTAAACAAGGATGCTGGGAGAGGCCGCTACTGACGATAACAGGAAAGGTGTTCCTGGGCAACAGCTGGGAGATAGGAGTGATTGGCAGCAACATGGTAACAAAAGAAACTATCTCAACTATCGAGACACACAATCATCGATGTTGGACGACGTGGATCAAGTATGTACCAATGCTCACATGGGTAGAAGAAGATGAAGACCCGATAACTATACTACCATTGACTGCGCCCAAAGTATGCTACCAGCATAAAGGAGAGGTGGACGTAGGATATAACACCAATTGTGCAAGCGTGATGGAGTTACCTGAGGGGGGAGCGGGAACAGCAGTAATAATGGACCATTATTGGGCCTGTGGAGAAAAGGCATATCATACACTGCCTCCCCTGTGGAATGGTGTGTGCACAATGGTACACGTCAATGTACCATCACTAGTGGTACCTAAGAAGCATGTCGATGTGGCGAAATTTCCTAAAATGGATGAAGGGGATAAGAGAAGAAAGAGATCTGCACCACTCCAGAAGGAGCAAGGAAACAGGACCAACAGCAATGATACTGTCCTAAATAGGAGAAAAAGACAAGGAGAGCCATTGACAGGAAATTACCTGTGGGGAAGGTCGGAAACGGAACTAACATCAATACCGCCAGAACACAGACTATTCAGCAGAGCAGCAATGTTCTTCTCCTCAATAATACATCCGGGACTGCAGGCATACGCAAACGCAAAATGGCTCCAAATAACCAGGTGGGAACTAATGATGACCATCAATTCAACAGTAAATGGGTTCAACGCAATTAAAGAGGAGCTGCGAGCTGTAAGGATGGTAGCACTCCAGAACAGATATGTATTGGACCTCCTCACAGCAATGGAAGGAGGAGTTTGTGCAAAGATAGGACAATCTTGCTGCACGTTCATACCTGCCAACGATGCTGACAATGGTACACTGACAGAAGCAGTTTCACAATTGGCCCAGATGCACTCCAAAATGATGGACGAAAGTAACGGTGTAAACAAGGATAAGAGCTGGTTTTCACTATTATGGTCATGGATGCCATCTTGGCTGTCAGATGGACTGAAAATAATAGTGGGATGTGCTATTTTGGCTGGAGCTGCCCTGATCATAATTAGATTTTGGAAGGCCCGGAAGGCGCGCACGACTGACGAGTTGCTGGAAATGGTGGGAATGCACCCCTTGATGCCAGCAGATAACGGCCAGCATACAGGTGTGATAATACAAGAAAGGGAGAAGTTGCGCACCCAAATCATCACCAATCATCTAGACCCACCATCAGTGAAGATCGAGAACCCAAGGAACCCCAGGAGCTACATAGGAAGATGGGTATACTGTACTCCTGGAGGAACCTGTGAATACATGTATTGGTCATTTGAAGATCATGTAAATCATTATGGACATCTCGGCGGGATAACTAAGATATGGAGGGTAAGAGGAGATAACGAGAAGGATATGTTTGTGGTCGACAAGTCGACCAGAGGGGGGACTGAAGTGGGAGAATGGAAGACCAGGCTCCCGTCCTTCACCTCTCGCGCTTGGCCTAGAGGGTCACGGCCCAGACACCCGCCGCGAGAAGAATTTGTCCATCTACCAGACGACCAGGTACCCTGGTACAGGAACATACGGATGTGTCCACCTGCCTGCCCAGCAGCCCGCACTGGCCATGCCGACACCTGCGGCTCGGATCAGCTAGACTAAAAACCACACGTCGTTAGAGATGCCATGACGACCTAGACAACGGGAAGCACATCTGTATAAATATACCCACTTAACATTTCCACACCAATCTACACGAAGAACATACTCAGTGCTCTGACGTAGGCGACAGGCATATTCACGGACGTGCATCTTTATTATTTTTACATAGGCTTTCAGAGTGCAGAAACGCAAGACGCATCATGAACTCATCTATAACGCTTGCTCACGCTTCCCTTGAAACCCGTTACCGCCATGAGAGGTATAATGGAAACACGATATTGGTCATGGAAATATATGCCACTATAATCTAAAGCACCCATGCACGAAATGGATCACTTATGCACCAGGCCCAAGTAGGCCTCAAGCAAGAGTTCCGTGGACATTAACAAAGCAAAAGTCAGGTTGCTGATCCTGCAGAATGAGCCTGGTGGAGCAACCAGCCAAGGTCGCAATGTTGCAAACCCACATCCAAGAACAAATCATCAAAGGCACGATGTTGCAACCTTGCACTCCGCGTACCAACGTTAAAATCATATCTACAAATTAAACCAGACACACAGTGGAAAAACAATATTAATTGTGCAGAATTCTGCCTCAAACACGGTCCCGCCTCACGTGACCAAGCCGAACCTGACGAGATGCCAAAACCCAGGAGAGAAAGGGCGTCTGGGTCCCTCACTACGAGACACAGGCCGGGACACTTGAAAGGCTCAATGGACACCTGCTACAGTGGGAACGGTCAGCTCCCACCTATGAATAAATCCTCACATTGTCTGCATGTACCCATATTGAAACATTGTTGCAAACACAGGTACACCGAGAGCTGGGAACAACGGTGGTCCCAGGCTGGGGAGCTCACGGATGCACCAATCAGAACATGGGGCTCTTATCTCAGACGTCAGTAACATTAGCCAATCCTCAGGGGTCTTCATGTAACAATTCTTATGTATCTAATTGAAGGGACAACCCAGATATACCACCTGACTACACCTTGACCACTAATATCATTCTCTATATGTGTACTATACTAACCCTACCACTCGAGCAACCAATTAAGAGTGGCGATAGGTTTTTTGTTAACTTTCTGAAGTGACGCAAGTAGCGCGTCATAATGTAGTAAAAAGGGCCTGCGAGCCCCACGATTATGTGTGTGTCAGGACGAACGCGTACGCTCCTTGACCCATCCCTGCCGTTTTGCATAAATAAACAGCAGAGTCGCCTTGCTCCTTGTGTGCGTCTCATACTCTATCTCACACCTGGGATATACGGGAGGTGTTGGGGCCTCCCTGCCCGGAGGTCTGCGGACGGCCCGGCCGACCCCGGCAGAATTTCCCCCCGACAGTAGTTTATTTGCTATTAAATCTCAAAGTAAATGTAGACTCTCTAGGAGTGCAACGGCCAATAGATCAATCTTTGATTATTCTAGTGAATGGTGTACCTACACAAGACAAAAAATCATTGGCAGCAACTAGTAAACTTAAACAAAATTAGAGAAACTCTGCAATATCTTAAAGGCAACAATGAATATTACAAAGAAATAAACATTGAAGAAAACCTGAGGGAAATAATTCAGGACTCCTCAACAACTGGCCAATTTGAACATCTAGATCCTACTACAGCCTTTTAGACCACTATACAATTCCCCCACTGCACTCCATAGGGACCATAGATGATGCACTAGAAACATATCAAATGCGGCAAGCCAAAGGATCTCCAATCAGCATATGAGAAAAAAATGTAGAAGCACAAGCCTTTCCTATACTTTTTTCCTACTGGAAAATGTGGAAGGTACGATGAAAGATGCACACAAATAGCATCAGAATACCGCTCTTTATGAATGTGTTCTGAAGACCCCAGATTCAAACAAAATGTTGAATACATATTCCATCTCCTCTTTGAAAGTGAACTAGCAACTCTATGTTGTGGAGTTGCACACACATTGAAAACAGGTTCCAATTATCAAAACATGTCTGCTATGCAACTACTTCAAAAGGTGTAAGAGAAATATGAAGTTTTACAATCAAGTATTACAAATCTCTTGGCAAACATGCGTGGTAGGAAAGAATATTGGTTCTGACGTCATGCAGATGTACGGTGTATGCTACACAACCTTGGCCCATGGGAAGACTTGCACGATTTCCTACACATAGCAAACGAAAAACAAAGCAGGTATAGACATGAAAACACCAGGAGAACTCTGCTCTCTAGATCCTGTAAATGTAACAAGGTACTTCCATCATCGCTTTATTGCCATGCTGCACTTCATTTGTAATAAAACACTTCCTCCCCTTGGAGAAAAGAATATCAAGCCAGAGGAGCACCACACATCCACATGCTTTTGTGGATTATACATGCTCCAAAATTTGGTCAGGACAGTGATGCAACTGTTTTGCAGTTCATTCACAAATATGGCACTTGCGAAATCCCTTCTGAAAGTACACATAGCAACCTAAATGCACACATTTTGCAGTTTCAAAGACACAAGTGTGGCAAGTATTGTCTGCACAAATATAAAAACAAATGTAAATACTACACCAAATTCTGCTTTGATTTCCCCAGACCAGTTTCAGCAACAGGACAAGTAAACAGCTTCATGTATTCAGTTAGACACATTGTGAAAGGCAAATAGCCTAAGAACACATACAGCATAAAAAGAACTGAAGCATCAAAGTACATCAATGATTGCAATACAATCATTGCCCTCCTACGGAATGCAAATATAGATGTGCAGTACATTGCAGACAATTCCACTGCAGTTGCACGATATGTCACAGCCTACTTAACCAAAGCAGAGAAAAAAGATCTGAAAGACCTCTGGTATGACATATCATCTGACAAAACACTGTCACCGAAATTGTGCAGCTTTGGCATAAAAATGCTCTACCATAGAGAATATGGCTGCTACGGAGCCTGTTTAACCTGCACCACCTTGTATGGGAAATCTGAAAACATATTGTGGGGCTGAGCCTTGGTCCTGCTGCAGCCAGAAAAAGAGTTCTCAAATCATACCTAGACATAGAAACAATATGAAAAACGATCCCGACAGCCAGGACATTTTGAAAAACAACTTATTAGACACATACTACCCAAACAGGAGTACTGCTTTGGAAACCATGCGCTTATACAACATAGCCCAAAACCTCTCATACAAAAATAATATTAAACCAGATGATAAAAAAAGGTAAATACATAGTCAAAATGTGTGAGGGCAGCCTGGTTAAACTTAAACTTACCAAATTTAGCCTGATTATTTGCATGAAGCTATCATTAAAAACTCATCAACATAAAGAACTGTACTACATGGCCCTACTGCAACTTTTTGAACCATGGAGAAAAGAAGATTTATTAGACATCAATGCCTCCTGTGAAGATGCTTTCGAAAGCACTATAACAGATATAAACTTTTTGCAGTACAAAAACATGCTGGGTAATAAATGCCAACAAGAAGAACTTCAAGCACAACTAAATATAGACACTCCTGAGAGCACTCAACCTTCTCTGACAGAAAGCCAAGAACCACTTGGACAGGCACTCATAGCAAATGAGTCAGAATTAGCCATGACTGAAGTAGAAAACACCATGTGTCAGTATGAGCAATCTGCAGAAGACTGAATTCACAACTAAACAATGAGCAGCATAGCATTTTCCTAGAAGTAACTAAAGAAATTGTACATGGTGTGCAGCACAAAACTAAAACTTGTACCTGTCAACACTATAATCCTGTACTGCTGTATGTAAGTGGTCAAGCTGGTTCAGGCAAAACATTCTTAATAAAAATCATCAGCAAGTTCCTCCAACAATTGACTAGCAACAAGCTTTCAGCTGTTGTAACCGCCCCACAGGTTTAGCTGCCTACAACATAGGGGGTGTTAATTTTCATTGATTGCTACTCCTTCCAATAGAACACCAAAACAAATTAGACTACTACAAACTTTCAGCAGAAGCTGCTATGAAGCTATGCAGAGTTTTGAAACAAAAGAAAATGTTGGCTTTGATTCACCTCAGATAGTTAGAGGTCCTTAAAAAAGACTACAAAGTTATTGTTTTCGGAGATCTCCTTCTTCAACTAGTGAAAGGTGAACCTATTTATGGCAGCATAGGAAATGTAAATCTCTGGCAACATTTCCAATACAGAGAACTAACTAAAAACATGCGTCAGTCTGCAGACCTCACCTATGCCAACATATTGAAAAGCCTTCGGATTGGTGTACTATCTAAGGAAGCACAGTCTATTTTTTATTTTTTTATTTTATCCGATTTATTTTTTTCAGAAAAGGGCAATCTGAAAAAATGTATCGGACAGTTTAGCGCTTCTTCTTTATCTTTCTCTTTATCTTTCTCTTTATCTTTCTTTATCTTTATCTTTGTTTCCTTCTGTCGTTCTTCCTTTGTCTCTATTTCTTGCCTCAGATTTACGGACCCTGGCTGTGCACCCCTGTTCCAAGTGTTCGTGCGCCGGGTTGTTTGATAGTTTGTTGGTTGTTTATTCGTTTGTCCTTGGGACCGAGGTCTCCCTATCATCTGCGCCCGAATCGTCTACCACCCTTGGAGTCACTGTTGCCGGGCTTTCTCTTAGCTGCTTAAAAGTTGCCTTGATTAGGTTCGGCATGGCCATCGACCACCTTGTGGATTCTCCCGAAATCAGTCTGTTCCATAGCTCTATTTCTTCGACTATCCATGGATTTTCTGCCAGAGGAAGTAGGTACGTATTTCTGTTCTGTTTGTTATTTTCACAGGTAAGTATCAGGTGCTTTAAGGTTTCTTTTGTATCTGGTTTGTTACATAATCGACAGGTTGCCTCCTCTGAGGTCGATCTGATCGAAAGTATTTCTTTTGTAGGTAGCAAGTTTAATCTTGCTTTTATGAGCAGGTTTCGTTTCCTTTTTTCTGGGAATTTTTTGCTATATTTAATTGGCGATTTTACTTTATTGAAAGTTGGGGGGAGGTGGGTGAGGAGTTTTTTATTCTGTCAGGATTTTCTTTTAGTTCTTTCTCTGAGCATGCAATTTCTCGTGATTTTGCTCTTCTTTTTTCCTTCCATACTTCCAAGGCTGCACATTTGGCTAAATCCATCTCCTCTTTGATCATGGCGTTGGCTGGGGAGCACTCCTCCAGGATGATTTTCCTGAAAAAGTTCATTGCTGCTTGGTCTACCATGGATTCAAGTGATACCAAGCCCAAATCCCTTCTTATCGCAGCCATTGAGGTAGAATTTGGGACTCCCAAAACTGATTTCCATATTAGGCTTTCCAGTTTTGTCCAGATGTTTGTTGGCATAGAGAGTGATACTTCCATTCCATAGGTCAGAGCGGGGATTACTTTTCCTTTATAGAAGTTGATTGCAGGTATCAGGGAGAATTTTCCAAACTTCTTATCAACCAGTCGGGTCTGTGATGCTAGCCGCTTTGCTTTCTCCCATAGAGTCCTCCGCATTGTTTGAGCTGTTTTTGTGCTGTCCAGGTCGACTCCTAAGTATTTAATCGATTTAACTGTTTCTAGCTTTTCTTTTTCCAGGTAGAATGTTTGTTGTTTGTTTTTCGAACTCTGTGTTTTTTATAAAAACAACACTTTTGTTTTGTTCTTATTAATGATCAGGCGGTTTCGGTTGATATACTTCGCCAGGTTGTCTAGTTTCCGCTGGAGACCTATTTTTGTTTGGTCTATCAAGATAATATCGTCGGCGTATAATAATCTTGGTACCGTGGTGTTGCCTATTTTTGGTGGGAAATACCTGATTCCTTTTTCAGAGTGCTGGAAGTCGCTCAGAAAAGAAATGAAAAGGGTTGGGGCTAGGGGGCAACCCTGTTTGACCCCGCGTGTTATCTTGATTTCTTCTGACAGTATTCCTTCTTGACTGAGTTTGATTCTGACAGTGTTGTCTGTGTGCAGCGCTTTTATCGGTTCCAGGACTGGCAGTGGACAGTTCCAGTTCTCGAGTTTTGCCCACAGAAGGTTTCTGTCTATTTTGTCAAAAGCCTTAGATAGATCGATAAAAGCCAAATAGAGCTTTGGGGCCCCTTCTTTTATCTTGGCCGTTAGGATGTTGATGATCATTATGTTTGTTCCAGTGGATCCGTTTTTTTGAAAGCCCACTTGTAGGTTGTCTTTGAAATTGGCGTTCTTTTCCCAGAGCCTGAAGCTGTCTAGCAAGAGTGATGCGTATATTTTCCCGATGACATCTAAAAGGGCGATTGGTCTATAGTTCGCCGGGTCTTCGCGTGCGCCCTTTTTGTAGATCGGAACTATGACCGCTTTAAGCCACGATTCTGGGATTTTCTTTGTATGTTCGCACTCTTCAAAAATTTCGCTTATTGCCTCTGACCATTGTGCGGGAAATTGTTTTAGCATTACATTGCTGAGCCCGTCCATCTTTGCTTTTATATCTACCTGACTTGTTACATTTGTCCAGATTGTGCAGGTGTTTTCCGGTACGAGTGTTGTTGAATTTTCAGCCTCTTCGAATTCTGATGAGATATGGGTTATCCATTTCTCCTCCGATACTGCATTACACAGAGGTGCAGAATTCGCAATGGTCGATTTGTTCAGAAGGGACCAAAATGCTCTTGAATTTTTTGACTCCAAAGTTTTCATCATCGCCTCTGCATCTATCTGGAATTGAAGTGCCTTATGTTGTTTTAGCCAGTTTGCGTATTTCTTTCTCTCTTTATGCCAAAGTTGCCAGTCTGACTCGGCGTTTGATTTTTTGGCTCTTCTCCTTAGAGTACGGCTCAGTTTTCTTTGGTTCACAAGTTCGTTGTTGAAAGCATGGTGATGGTTGGAGACCCGGTTGGATTTTTCCCTTTCTTTTCTGTAGAGTACTAGGAAAGGTAAGTAGTCCGGTCTTTCTTTTATATCTTCTTTTCTGTTGGACTTAAGTTTGTTTCCCCATGCAAGCCTAAATTTCGTTATGTCCTTTTCTGTGAGCTTTAGTCTGGTGCTCTGGTTATTGGCTTCTGTTTCTAAGGGGTATCTTAGTTTTGTTATTTTCATACCTTTCCACGAGCAGGTGACCAAATTGTGATCGCTGTTGCTGGTTTTTTCAACTCTGAAACTCGTCATCGAGTCGATCATGCCTGCTGACATGCAAATATGGTCTATTGAGGCTTTTGACTCTCCACTTTCCCAGGTCGGAATATTGGTTTGGTTTGGGAATAGCGTTGCGATGTTTTGGATGTCTCTTCCCGAAATCAGTTCGTTCCACGCTTTCCCTCGGTTTTGAGAGTGGTCTGCACATTTTGGAGTTGTAGTATTTGTCTCGCTGCAATTTGCGTTTAGGTCACCGCATATAATGATGTTGATGTCCTCGAATGTTTCATATAACTGATCTATCGTGCTCCCCATATTTAGACAGAAGGTTTCGGTTGACATCCTCTGGGGATTCCAATAGCAATTAATGATGGCGAGTTTTTTTTGCACTTTCCTCTTTGTTTGCTGTTTTCGGCGGGCCAAGTGGTCAGCGATACCAGCATCTCATATGCTTCCTTCCATTTCTTTGGCTTGTCCATGCCCCGGCCTGTTTTGACCGCTGTCAGAAGGCCCGCTGAGGGCCTTCCCAGGAGGCCTTTGACCGCCGGAGAAATCTGAACCGTGAAACCGTCAAGTGTTGGTTTGGCTAATAGCCAGGTTTCTTGTAGGCATATTATATCATAACGACCCAAATTTGCGTCGCTAGTCTGTGTGAGATGGTTATGTCCTCGAGTGTTCCATGATCCCAGGCCGTAAATCTCGTTAGCGGGCCGACCCTGTTTTCCTACCGGGCTCTTGCTGTTTTGGAGGACTGGCCCTTTTCGTTGCTATTTGGTGTTGTTTGCATTTATCGTTGAGCGTAACCAGTTCCATGGCCCTTGTAGTTTGCGCGCTGGTGGCATTGATTCTCTCTGTTTCCTTACTTCTGGGTGTTCTGCCGCGTCTTTATTCTCTTGTAGGTGTAGGTATTGATGATTCTGGCTATTTTCTTTTATATGGTTTTTCTGGTTTGGATTTTGTTTTTGTATGTTGAATAGTGTCTGCTGATTTCCTTCATTTTTCGTTTTCTGGTTATTTATGTCTGTTAGCAGAAAGCCCATCTCTTTCAGTTCTTGATAGGCTTTTAATCCTATTTTTTTTTTTGCTATCTGCTTCAATGTGTATATATGCTTTAGGTCTGTCTTGCCTATGGTAAGGTTCGACTAATTTGATGTCTTTCGTCGTCAGGTGTCTCAACTCCTTTGCGTTGTTTATTATCTGGAGTATCCTTGGACGGTTTAACGGTGCTCTCTCCTTCGCTGCATTGCATCGTTCCAGCTTGAATAGGCCATACCATTTGGTGTTTGCCGGGACTTCGTCGGCCTGATCTGTCGATTTCTTTTTTATTATGTCTTTCTCTGCTTTTCCCTCTCTTGCCCCTTCGCCAGGTGCTTGGTATTGCTCCTTCGCCATTTTGTAACGCTTGTTCCCTTCCGTGTCTTTTGTGTGGTTCTGTGGGTCATGAATCTGTATTTTCGTTTGTGTGTTTTCCAAACCTATTTTCTCTCCTTGTCTTGGGTCCAAGCCTTCAGATTCTTCTTTTTTGTTTTCCACGCTTGCCACTTCTGTTAGTTTAAAACCCATTTTCTCCATTTCTTCAAAGGCTGTACCGTCAAGTTTTTCCACTGCTTCGCTTTTGACATGTAGATATGCTTTCGCTAACTTGTTTCTGTGATAGGGTTCCACCCGCTTTATATCCTCTGTTACCATGTTCCTCAGAGATTTCATATTCTTCATCAAATACATTACGGTCGGACGGTTTAGGATCAGGTGCTTTTTTCCCTCTTCTTTTTGCTCCAGTTTGAAAAGGCGTGTTTTGTTCTTATTATGTTGGATCTGGGAGGTTGCCTTGCTTCTCCATTTCGTCCTTGGTTTTTCTTGGGAACTCCCTTGAACTAGTCTTGGTTCTCTCGGCGATGCCGCTTTTAACTGTTCTTTCGTTTCTGCTCTATTTGATCTAACTTGATCAGTCGCATGTGTTATTTTGTAACGGTTTGTTCTATTTGGTGGTGATTTTCCCGTGTTTAGGGGTGAATTGTCCTCTTCTGAGCTAATTGAGATGTTCTCATGTTGAGATATATTCATTAGGGCGTTATCTAGCAGGAAGTCTTCTATTGTTCGTGGTGAGCTTATGGTAATCTGGTCCAGTTTCTGTGTTTCTTTCTGCTGTATTGTTTGTTCTTTGCTAGTGTGTCTAAGGTGAAAGACTTCCTCTCTGACTCTTGCTGACACCATACTCGAGCCCGGGCAGATGCTTACTTGGAGTTGTTTTGTCCCTTGGTTTGAAGGCACTGCCGGCCTTTTTTCTTCCCTTTTTTCTACCGCCGGCTGTGATCTTGTTGCCTCTTCTCCCGACCTCCTTTGGTGGACTATGCGTCCTTCTAGGCTGACAATCTTTTTTTCCAGTTCTTCGATTTTCTTAGTCATAAGATGTTTTACGCCTTTTTCCTGGTCTTCGATTGCCGTTATGTAACTTTCCACGTGTGTGATCTTTGCAATTGTATTCATCAGAACCGCTGTGTTGTCTCTGATGTCTTCTTTCATTGCCTCGTAAAGCTTGCAGAACGGAGCTAGAACCACTGTCATTGCCCGACATGATTGCTATCATGTCAGGTTTGTTATTTGTGGTAGCTTTTTGCAAACCTACAGCGATGTCGCTTAGGCGGCGTTTTTTTGGCGTAAAGGGGGTGTTCTCTGTCCTTTTTTGTGGGATCTCGTGGTCATGGTTTCCCCACTCAGTGGATCTGTTTTGGTCTTGTTCAACTCTATTTTGTTTCCTTGTCGGCTTTTGTTTTTCGCCTGCTTGCACTTGCCCTATTGGTTTGTCTTTCCCTGGCGTAATTTGAATTGATAGGCTTGGCGATTTGTCATTGATCGAGGTTTCACCCGCGCTTCCCCTTGCGGTCGAGGGTACACTAGCTTGTAGGTGATTGTACGTCCAGATTGATTCTGTATGTTTCTGTTCGGAGCTCTTTGTTTGTTCAAGAGTTAGTTCCAACATTTCGGCGTTGGAAACTTCTAGTTCAGCGGTTAACTTTCTTTTGTATTGTTTAGTGAAGAAAGACTGCAGTGGACGCGAGAAGAACGGATTTGGTAAGTTTTCTTTTGTTTTTCTACTTCTTTTAATGATCTTTACAATTTCGTGCTCGTTTGGGGGAAGTTTCTGTTCATCCCCTATGGTTTCTGGACCTTTTTTTGCTTCTTTCCTTGTTGGTATGGTTCTTTTTCTCGGCTGTTTTTTGTTTAGTTTTCTGCGCTTTGTTTGTGTGGTTTTTCGAGCTACTACTTGGAGTTTTCCCCCAGGGTTTCGTGTCGGAACTGATTTGTTTTTCTCCTGCCCCTCTGTGGCGATTTCTTCCGCCTCGCTTTGCGAGACTGCGCAGTTATTTGGTGGTTTTGGTGTCTGCGTTTTTGCCGTTTTCGGGGGGGTCGTTTTTGTAATGGGCTCTTGGTTTTCCAGTGTTATAGGTAGCCTGGGGTCGCCTATGTCCAGGGCATGGCATTATGCTATTATTAAGTGTCCCTTTCTGGGCTGGTCTGTGTCCGTTGGTCTCGGCGCCTGGTCGTTGCCTTTTTCGTTTAGCTTCTCCATGGGCCCTAAATCTTCAGGACTCTGCGTACTCGGCTTTTTACTGGGTTTTGCTCCATTTTCTTGTATAGTGATTGTCCCGGGCGTTACCTCTTGAGAGTCCCGTTCGACACCGGTTTCTGTGATGGTTTTTGCCGGTTCCGGACCTTCCCGGTCCATGGCTAGGAGGTTGCCCGCCCCGCCAGCGCTCTGGCCAGCCTCGAGCGTGGGCAGTCCTCCGACTGCTCCCCCGCTCAGGGCACTCGCCTTTAGGGCGGTACACCGATCTCTGCTGGCTACGGGCGGGCTGCCTCGAAACTCCGTGATCGCGTCGTCGGCGGGCCTCACCTCTATGGCTCCCCTAGGAGGTGCTTGCTCCCTCTCCCCGGGTAATTTTGCTGGGTCCGAGGGGAGGGTGTTGTCCATCTGGGCCGCACTGGTTTCGGTAAGGTTTGCTTTGTTTGGGCCTGTCTCAGCCCCTGTGTTGCGGGGTGGGATTACTCCCGGCTTCATACTGCTTTGCTGCGTTTTGTCTTTCACAGCCACATTCGTCCCCTGTACTTTCTCCTCCATACGTAGGCAATCAGGATCGACGAGCAGCTTCTCCTCAATGCCTGTTTTTGTTACTTTGTTACCTCTTCCGGTGATTGTGTTAATGATGGTGTTAGTGGGGGGCATATTTGAGGCTCTGCCAGGTTTCTTCCCCGGTCGGACCTCCGGTTCCCTGCCGGTCCTGCTCCGGGTCTGCAGCGGACTGCTGCAGACTGCTCCACTAACTCGGCTTCCGAACTCCGCTCCCCGCTCTGCGGGTTTGTTTGGGTTGATAAAGATCTGCTTCCGCAAAAGGACATCGAAAGGCAGCGACTGCTGCAGACTGCTCCACTAACTTGGCTCCCGAACTCCGCTCCCCGCTCTGCGGGTTTGTTTGGGTTGATAAAGATCTGCTTCCGCAAAAGGACGTCGAAAGGCAGCGACTGCTGCAGACTGCTCCACTAACTCGGCTCCCGAACTCTGCTCCACGCTCCACGGGTTTGTTTGGGTTGATAAAGATCTGCTTCTGCAAAAGGACGTCGAAAGGCAGCGACTGCTGCAGACTGCTCCACTAACTCGGCTCCCGAACTCCGCTCCCCGCTCCGCGGGTTTGTTTGGGTTGATAAAGATCTGCTTCCGCAAAAGGACGTCGAAAGGCAGCGACTGCTGCAGACTGCTCCACTAACTCGGCTCCCGAACTCCGCTCCCCGCTCCGCGGGTTTGTTTGGGTTGATAAAGATCTGCTTCCGCAAAAGGACGTCGAAAGGCAGCGACTGCTGCAGACTGCTCCACTAACTCGGCTCCCGAACTCCGCTCCCCGCTCCGCGGGTTTGTTTGGGTTGATAAAGAGCTGCTTCCGCAAAAGGACGTCGAAAGGCCAGTCTATTTTAAATACCTGACGCATCCATGAGCTATACAGGCTTAACACATATGCAAATGATATCATGGAACAATTAGCACACAAAAATGTAAACTGTATGTCCTTTATGCCAACTCTAGAAAGCTGTGCACAATTCAATGAAACAATGCTGAAAAAAGAAATGTAACCACTATTGCAAATTTACTTCACAGACAAACTGGACGTGCATGGTATGACAGTACCTATGTGTGAAAAAGCCACAGCACGATTAAATACCTTACAAAACTCTATCTGTAACACAGCTGGTTTAGAGAACTTTTTAACATTGTGTTTAAACTGTAGAGTATGCTAAAGTGTAACCTTGACGTGGAGCAAGGTTTAGTCAATGGAGCACTTGGTACAGTTGTTGGCTTCCAGACATACCCACATGACAACAGCATTCAGTTTGTCAATATTCACTTTGACAAACTTTCAGAGATAAAAGGATAGGACGCCCAACAGCCCGATTCCTTCATTTCAAAGACATGTATGTAGGCAGAGAACAGTTTTCTCTGTCTCTAGCATACGCAGTCACTATTCATAAATCGCAAGATCTAACCCTAGATCAAGCATTGATCGATATTGGCAGCACAGTCTTTAAAGAAGGCATAAGTTATGTAGCACTGTCCCACCTACATACACTTGAAGGATTTTTTTTGGTCAATTTTGATGCAAGTAAATTCAACACTGACATTGCTTGCATCGTAGAGTACAATAGACTATGTGCACTCTGCATACCCCATCTCAAAATGTACCCTGTTCCTAAAAAAGACAAACTTTGTAAAAATAAAACTAGTGCAAACAGAACTTATACATGATCTCCCAACAGACCCACCAAATAAATTGAAAGCAGCTCGTACTCCATCAATTACCACAACCACAAAAGGATGTACTGAAAAGGCATATGCATACCCAACAGCACAAACAAAGTGAACTACCTCTTCAAAGAAACCACATGCACTTCCATCAAATGACTCAGACACAGAACTGTCTGGTCCATTCAAAAGTTCTAATACAACTGGTGTACATTGCTATGCAAATGTAATCAATGTTCTATTCCAATTGCCACCAATTGTTGAAAACATTTACTTAAATGGCGCAGACCAGTTGTGTTTACAAATGCTTCTCCTTCACAGAAATGCAACAAACAATCCTGACAACACTTACAGTGTCCCGGGAATAAGGCAGGAATTGGACTACTGTGCAGGAATGGTGAGATTCACTATAAACACACACGAAGATCCACACACATTTCTAATGAACTACTGCAAGTACTGGAAAGCAAAAACATACCTATAAATGAAATCTTCAAAATGTCATACATGTGGAAACATACATGCACTCTCTGCAACCATGTGATGCAGGAACAAGTCCCTAATGAGCGCTTTGTGTATGTATCTATACCTAACTGTGAATCCATTCCATTTCAGCAGCTCGTACAAAATGCAAACCATAGTATATTATGTACTACTTGCAATTCCGATAATAGCTCCACCTTACAGATACAATCACATAACCAATATGTAATAGTAATGCTTTTATGATACAATGCAGATGGTACCAAAAACAACTGCAAGCTTACTAACTTCACACATGGACAAGTATCACTGGGCAAGAAAACCTTCACAACAGTAGGCATGATCTACCACACAGGCGCCACAACCAGTGCAGGTCACTATACTGCATACATTAAAAAGAAATGTGGATGGTTTGAATGCAATGATACTTCCATTACTCTGAAGCATAGATTACCAGCAAATCTTGCAAATGCCTACTTCATATTCTTGAAACAAAAATGTACTCACTGATTTAGAAAAGTAGAATAACCTACTGCCCAATAACCCCCAGTACATATATAACTGCAAAAGGAAAATAACTGTATACTCTGTGGAACTGGAACAACTTAGCATACAGCAACTGTCCAACAGAGACATCAGTTGCGCTGCTATACAATTTTTTCCCCAATGACCCAATGATTATAGTCACAGAAGCAACAACTGTAGAAAAGACACACTAATATTGTTTCCTACATAGTACTTGAAAAGAAAAGTACTGAGTATGAAGGTCTAAAAGCTGTCCTCAATAACCTCTGAAACCACTAACTGGTACAGTAAGGCAACAGCTGTCTAACAATGCCCATACCAATGCAAGAAAACGCAAATACCTGTAACTACACTTATAGTGCTGCAATAGCAATAGTGAAAAATGTAAATGTACCAACAAGAAAGAACATGCTTGAAAACATACCCTGCAAAACTGAGAAACTGTAAACAGTTAGAATACACCAACTGGTATCTAACTGCAACCATAATACTTCCCATTCCTACACAATTTGAAATCCACCAGCAAAAATGAAAGTTTTCTGAGGAAACCCTTCACCACTTATTAAGTATAAACAACCAACATACACTAATTGGTATCTTACTGCACCCACAGAACTACAATATTACTTGCAGCAGTCAAACTGCCAAACTCAACCTTCAGCAACCACAGTGCTACAAACATACCCTCAACAACTTCCAAACTATCAACAGTTATAGTGCCTGCTGCCTATGACGACCGTTATCCACTTTGGATGTAAGCCCGAGGGCTCCTTTAAATTATGAGCATGTATCGCTCTCCTCGTCTGAGAAATGCAGCCATCTAACTGCATTTAATGTTAATTCGCCCACATTTCATTAGGAAGCTCATTGTGAATTTACTTGAATATTTGAGTATTTCTGTGATCAGGATCGGTGCATTGCATGATCCGTGTACTTTATCCGACCTGAACCCATTGCCGGAAATTCAGCCATAAGATGGCCGCCGAGTTGCATTGAGCAACTATTGTCCTGCTTCCTGCCTGGCCGTGTAACCTGCACAACCATTGGCCATAACATTGTGATTTGAACCAATCACTGTGCGCCAGCAGGCGGAATGCCGGCCCGCGAACAAAGGCACCGAACTAAAGTGCCTGTCCCCGAGCCTGTCCAGAGCTGCCCAGAGGCCAGGGCCCATCCCCCTGCACCTCGCGCTCCAGCCTTCCACGAACTCGCTCACGACCTGTTACGACCTGTTACAGTACACACGGTCATGCAGACATTATCCTCATAACATTCTGTCCTTCTCTCCACACTGCCATATTTGGTATGTCAGTATACTTCTGTTTATCTGAGTTGATGCTTGAACTGACTTGTTTACTTGACCTGATACTGTACTTTTCTGACTGCCGTACTGTCTACCCCTGCCTTACCGATTATGGCAAGGTTCTGTTGCCTCATATGATGTTGTAATCCATTTGAACGTAATACTGTCTAGCCACTCCTACCGCATGCCTTTCGTCAGCGGATTAGCCGACCTGTTAGTCTCAATAAGGTAGCATTTGGCAACTTGTTATATTCTTGTTCCTTGCCTACTTAACTTAAGTATTGCATATCCTCTCCCACCCACTCCGATATGTACCTTATGCGTACCTCCGCTTCCAACTAACAAGGAGCGCTCCCCAGCCCACTTACCCACATACTCCGACAAACGTGCAGACTGTCCTCGCAGACACTACTGCGCCACAGAGTCAACTAGCGATCTCGGTGAGCACGCTCTACAACATGCTCACTTCTTCCCACATGCGCTACCACCCACTAGTATTTGGACTGCTACATTTGCTGCTAATGGTACCTACTTACCACAGCTGCCCTACCTTAAGTCAGCTACCCTATCTAACCATGCCAGACTCTGAGTACCACCCCTCCTTGGGTCTACTGCCCAGGATTGAGACCACAAACACAGCGCCCCAGCCTCCTCTCAACCTTTATCTTAACGCCCCAGCTCTATGGCTAGAGCATTTTGCAACTAAACCGATGACTAACCAACCATGTTCCACTTACACTAGGAACCTCAGACTAGGCACTAGATTTTCCTGCGCTGCTTATTACGCTACCCGCGTAATAAGCAGCGCTTATTACGTAAGCTTCATGATATTTGCTTTTATATCTACCTGACTTGTTACATTTGTCCAGATTGTGCAGGTGTTTTCCGGTACGAGTGTTGTTGAATTTTCAGCCTCTTCGAATTCTGATGAGATATGGGTTATCCATTTCTCCTCCGATACTGCATTACACAGAGGTGCAGAATTCGCAATGGTCGATTTGTTCAGAAGGGACCAAAATGCTCTTGAATTTTTTGACTCCAAAGTTTTCATCATCGCCTCTGCATCTATCTGGAATTGAAGTGCCTTATGTTGTTTTAGCCAGTTTGCGTATTTCTTCCTCTCTTTATGCCAAAGTTGCCAGTCTGACTCGGCGTTTGATTTTTTGGCTCTTCTCCTTAGAGTACGGCTCAGTTTTCTTTGGTTCACCAGTTCGTTGTTGAAAGCATGGTGATGGTTGGAGACCCGGTTGGATTTTTCCCTTTCTTTTCTGTAGAGTACTAGGAAAGGTAAGTAGTCCGGTCTTTCTTTTATATCTTCTTTTCTGTTGGACTTAAGTTTGTTTCCCCATGCAAGCCTAAATTTCGTTATGTCCTTTTCTGTGAGCTTTAGTCTGGTGCTCTGGTTATTGGCTTCTGTTTCTAGGGGGTATCTTAGTTTTGTTATTTTCATACCTTTCCACGAGCAGGTGACCAAATTGTGATCGCTGTTGCTGGTTTTTTCAACTCTGAAACTCGTCATCGAGTCGATCATGCCTGCTGACATGCAAATATGGTCTATTGAGGCTTTTGACTCTCCACTTTCCCAGGTCGGAATATTGGTTTGGTTTGGGAATAGCGTTGCGATGTTTTGGATGTCTCTTCCCGAAATCAGTTCGTTCCACGCTTTCCCTCGGTTTTGAGAGTGGTCTGCACGTTTTGGAGTTGTACTATTTGTCTTGCTGCAATTTGCGTTTAGGTCACCGCATATAATGATGTTGATGTCCTCGAATGTTTCATATAACTGATCTATCGTGCTCCCCATATTTAGACAGAAGGTTTCGGTTGACATCCTCTGGGGATTCCAATAGCAATTAATGATGGCGAGGTTTTTTTGCACTTTCCTCTTTGTTTGCTGTTTTCGGCGGGCCAAGTGGTCAGCGATACCAGCATCTCATATGCTTCCTTCCATTTCTTTGGCTCGTCCATGCCCCGGCCTGTTTTGACCGCTGTCAGAAGGCCCGCTGAGGGCCTTCCCAGGAGGCCTTTGACCGCCGGAGAAATCTGAACCGTGAAACCGTCAAGTGTTGGTTTGGCTAATAGCCAGGTTTATTGTAGGCATATTATATCATAACGACCCAAATTTGCGTCGCTAGTCTGTGTGAGATGGTTATGTCCTCGAGTGTTCCATGATCCCAGGCTGTAAATCTCGTTAGCGGGCCGACCCTGTTTTCCTACCGGGCTCTTGCTGTTTTGGAGGACTGGCCCTTTTCGTTGCTATTTGGTGTTGTTTGCATTTATCGTTGAGCGTAACCAGTTCCATGGCCCTTGTAGTTTGCGTGCTGGTGGCGTTGATTCTCTCTGTTTCCTTACTTCTGGGTGTTCTGCCGCGTCTTTATTCTCTTGTAGGTGTAGGTATTGATGATTCTGGCTATTTTCTTTTATATGGTTTTTCTGGTTTGGATTTTGTTTTTGTATGTTGAATAGTGTCTGCTGATTTCCTTCATTTTTCGTTTTCTGGTTATTTATGTCTGTTAGCAGAAAGCCCATCTCTTTCAGTTCTTGATAGGCTTTTAATCCTATTTTTTTTTGCTATCTGCTTCAATGTGTATATATGCTTTAGGTCTGTCTTGCCTATGGTAAGGTTCGACTAATTTGATGTCTTTCGTCGTCAGGTGTCTCAACTCCTTTGCGTTGTTTATTATCTGGAGTATCCTTGGACGGTTTAACGGTGCTCTCTCCTTCGCTGCATTGCATCGTTCCAGCTTGAATAGGCCATACCATTTGGTGTTTGCCGGGACTTCGTCGGCCTGATCTGTCGATTTCTTTTTTATTCTGTCTTTCTCTGCTTTTCCCTCTCTTGCCCCTTCGCCAGGTGCTTGGTATTGCTCCTTCGCCATTTTGTAACGCTTGTTCCCTTCCGTGTCTTTTGTGTGGTTCTGTGGGTCATGAATCTGTATTTTCGTTTGTGTGTTTTCCAAACCTATTTTCTCTCCTTGTCTTGGGTCCAAGCCTTCAGATTCTTCTTTTTTGTTTTCCACGCTTGCCACTTCTGTTAGTTTAAAACCCATTTTCTCCATTTCTTCAAAGGCTGTACCGTCAAGTTTTTCCACTGCTTCGCTTTTGACATGTAGATATGCTTTCGCTAACTTGTTTCTGTGATAGGGTTCCACCCGCTTTATATCCTCTGTTACCATGTTCCTCAGAGATTTCATATTCTTCATCAAATACATTACGGTCGGACGGTTTAGGATCAGGTGCTTTTTTCCCTCTTCTTTTTGCTCCAGTTTGAAAAGGCGTGTTTTGTTCTTATTATGTTGGATCTGGGAGGTTGCCTTGCTTCTCCATTTCGTCCTTGGTTTTTCTTGGGAACTCCCTTGAACTAGTCTTGGTTCTCTCGGCGATGTCGCTTTTAACTGTTCTTTCGTTTCTGCTCTATTTGATCTAACTTGATCAGTCGCATGTGTTATTTTGTAACGGTTTGTTCTATTTGGTGGTGATTTTCCCGTGTTTAGGGGTGAATTGTCCTCTTCTGAGCTAATTGAGATGTTCTCATGTTGAGATATATTCATTAGGGCGTTATCTAGCAGGAAGTCTTCTATTGTTCGTGGTGAGCTTATGGTAATCTGGTCCAGTTTCTGTGTTTCTTTCTGCTTTATTGTTTGTTCTTTGCTAGTGTGTCTAAGGTGAAAGACTTCCTCTCTGACTCTTGCTGACACCATACTCGAGCCCGGGCAGGTGCTTACTTGGAGTTGTTTTGTCCCTTGGTTTGAAGGCACTGCCGGCCTTTTTTCTTCCCTTTTTTCTCCCGCCGGGTGTGATCTTGTTGCCTCTTCTCCCGACCTCCTTTGGTCGACTATGCGTCCTTCTAGGTTGACAATCTTTTTTTCCAGTTCTTCGATTTTCTTAGTCATAAGATGTTTTACGCCTTTTTCCTGGTCTTCGATTGCCGTTATGTAACTTTCCACGTGTGTGATCTTTGCAATTGTATTCATCAGAACCGCTGTGTTGTCTCTGATGTCTTCTTTCATTGCCTCGTAAAGCTTGCAGAACGGAGCTAGAACCACTGTCATTGCCGACATGATTGCTATCATGTCAGGTTTGTTATTTGTGGTAGCTTTTTGCAAACCTACAGCGATGTCGCTTAGGCGGCGTTTTTTTGGCGTAAAGGGGGTGTTCTCTGTCCTTTTTTGTGGGATCTCGTGGTCATGGTTTCCCCACTCAGTGGATCTGTTTTGGTCTTGTTCAACTCTATTTTGTTTCCTTGTCGGCTTTTGTTTTTCGCCTGCTTGCACTTGCCCTATTGGTTTGTCTTTCCCTGGCGTAATTTGAATTGATAGGCTTGGCGATTTGTCATTGATCGAGGTTTCACCCGCGCTTCCCCTTGCGGTCGAAGGTACACTAGCTTGTAGGTGATTGTACGTCCAGATTGATTCTGTATGTTTCTGTTCGGAGCTCTTTGTTTGTTCAAGAGTTAGTTCCAACATTTCGGCGTTGGAAACTTCTAGTTCAGCGGTTAACTTTCTTTTGTATTGTTTAGTGAAGAAAGACTGCAGTGGGCGCGAGAAGAGCGGATTTGGTAAGTTTTCTTTTGTTTTTCTACTTCTTTTAATGATCTTTACAATTTCGTGCTCGTTTGGGGGAAGTTTCTGTTCATCCCCTATGGTTTCTGGACCTTTTTTTGCTTCTTTCCTTGTTGGTATGGTTCTTTTTCTCGGCTGTTTTTTGTTTAGTTTTCTGCGCTTTGTTTGTGTGGTTTTTCGAGCTACTACTTGGAGTTTTCCCCCAGGGTTTCGTGTCGGAACTGATTTGTTTTTCTCCTGCCCCTCTGTGGCGATTTCTTCCGCCTCGCTTTGCGAGACTGCGCAGTTATTTGGTGGTTTTGGTGTCTGCGTTTTTGCCGTTTTCGGCGGGGTCGTTTTTGTAATGGGCTCTTGGTTTTCCAGTGTTATAGGTAGCCTGGGGTCGCCGATGTCCAGGGCATGGCATTGTGCTATTATTAAGTGTCCCTTTCTGGGCTGGTCTGTGTCCGTTGGTCTCGGCGCCTGGTCGTTTCCTTTTTCGTTTAGCTTCTCCATGGGCCCTAAATCTTCAGGACTCTGCGTACTCGGCTTTTTACTGGGTTTTGCTCCATTTTCTTGTATAGTGATTGTCCCGGGCGTTACCTCTTGAGAGTCCCGTTCGACACCGGTTTCTGTGATGGTTTTTGCCGGTTCCGGACCTTCCCGGTCCATGGCTAGGAGGTTGCCCGCCCCGCCAGCGCTCTGGCCAGCCTCGAGCGTGGGCAGTCCTCCGACTGCTCCCCCGCTCGGGGCACTCGCCTTTAGGGCGGTACACCGATCTCTGCTGGCTACGGGCGGGCTGCCTCGAAACTCCGTGATTGCGTCGTCGGCGGGCCTCACCTCTATGGCTCCCCTAGGAGGTGCTTGCTCCCTCTCCCCGGGTAATTTTGCTGGGTCCGAGGGGAGGGTGTTGTCCATCTGGGCCGCACTGGTTTCGGTAAGGTTTGCTTTGTTTGGGCCTGTCTCAGCCCCTGTGTTGCGGGGTGGGATTACTCCCGGCTTCATACTGCTTTGCTGCGTTTTGTCTTTCACAGCCACATTCGTCCCCTGTACTTTCTCCTCCATACGTAGGCGATCAGGATCGACGAGCAGCTTCTCCTCAATGCCTGTTTTTGTTACTTTGTTACCTCTTCCGGTGATTGTGTTAATGATGGTGTTAGTGGGGGGCATATTTGAGGCTCTGCCCGGTTTCTTCCCCGGTCGGACCTCCGGTTCCCTGCCGGTCCTGCTCTGGGTCTGCAGCGGACTGCTGCAGACTGCTCCACTAACTCGGCTCCCGAACTCCGCTCCCCGCTCTGTGGGTTTGTTTGGGTTGATAAAGATCTGCTTCCGCAAAAGGACGTCGAAAGGCAGCGACTGCTGCAGACTGCTCCACTAACTCGGCTCCCGAACTCCGCTCCCCGCTCTGCGGGTTTGTTTGGGTTGATAAAGATCTGCTTCCGCAAAAGGACGTCGAAAGGCAGCGACTGCTGCAGACTGCTCCACTAACTCGGCTCCCGAACTCTGCTCCACGCTCCACGGGTTTGTTTGGGTTGATAAAGATCTGCTTCTGCAAAAGGACGTCGAAAGGCAGCGACTGCTGCAGACTGCTCCACTAACTCGGCTCCCGAACTCCGCTCCCCGCTCTGCGGGTTTGTTTGGGTTGATAAAGATCTGCTTCCGCAAAAGGACGTCGAAAGGCAGCGACTGCTGCAGACTGCTCCACTAACTCGGCTCCCGAACTCCGCTCCCCGCTCCGCGGGTTTGTTTGGGTTGATAAAGATCTGCTTCCGCAAAAGGACGTCGAAAGGCAGCGACTGCTGCAGACTGCTCCACTAACTCGGCTCCCGAACTCCGCTCCCCGCTCCGCGGGTTTGTTTGGGTTGATAAAGATCTGCTTCCGCAAAAGGACGTCGAAAGGCCAGTCTATTTTAAATACCTGTCGCATCCATGAGCTATACAGGCTTAACACATATGCAAATGATATCATGGAACAATTAGCACACAAAAATGTAAACTGTATGTCCTTTATGCCAACTCTAGAAAGCTGTGCACAATTCAATGAAACAATGCTGAAAAAAGAAATGTAACCACTATTGCAAATTTACTTCACAGACAAACTGGACGTGCATGGTATGACAGTACCTATGTGTGAAAAAGCCACAGCACGATTAAATACCTTACAAAACTCTATCTGTAACACAGCTGGTTTAGAGAACTTTTTAACATTGTGTTTAAACTGTAGAGTATGCTAAAGTGTAACCTTGACGTGGAGCAAGGTTTAGTCAATGGAGCACTTGGTACAGTTGTTGGCTTCCAGACATACCCACATGACAACAGCATTCAGTTTGTCAATATTCACTTTGACAAACTTTCAGAGATAAAAGGATAGGACGCCCAACAGCCCGATTCCTTCATTTCAAAGACATGTATGTAGGCAGAGAACAGTTTTCTCTGTCTCTAGCATACGCAGTCACTATTCATAAATCGCAAGATCTAACCCTAGATCAAGCATTGATCGATATTGGCAGCACAGTCTTTAAAGAAGGCATAAGTTATGTAGCACTGTCCCACCTACATACACTTGAAGGATTTTTTTTGGTCAATTTTGATGCAAGTAAATTCAACACTTACATTGCTTGCATCGTAGAGTACAATAGACTATGTGCACTCTGCATACCCCATCTCAAAATGTACCCTGTTCCTAAAAAAGACAAACTTTGTAAAAATAAAACTAGTGCAAACAGAACTTATACATGATCTCCCAACAGACCCACCAAATAAATTGAAAGCAGCTCGTACTCCATCAATTACCACAACCACAAAAGGATGTACTGAAAAGGCATATGCATACCCAACAGCACAAACAAAGTGAACTACCTCTTCAAAGAAACCACATGCACTTCCATCAAATGACTCAGACACAGAACTGTCTGGTCCATTCAAAAGTTCTAATACAACTGGTGTACATTGCTATGCAAATGTAATCAATGTTCTATTCCAATTGCCACCAATTGTTGAAAACATTTACTTAAATGGCGCAGACCAGTTGTGTTTACAAATGCTTCTCCTTCACAGAAATGCAACAAACAATCCTGACAACACTTACAGTGTCCCGGGAATAAGGCAGGAATTGGACTACTGTGCAGGAATGGTGAGATTCACTATAAACACACACGAAGATCCACACACATTTCTAATGAACTACTGCAAGTACTGGAAAGCAAAAACATACCTATAAATGAAATCTTCAAAATGTCATACATGTGGAAACATACATGCACTCTCTGCAACCATGTGATGCAGGAACAAGTCCCTAATGAGCGCTTTGTGTATGTATCTATACCTAACTGTGAATCCATTCCATTTCAGCAGCTCGTACAAAATGCAAACCATAGTATATTATGTACTACTTGCAATTCCGATAATAGCTCCACCTTACAGATACAATCACATAACCAATATGTAATAGTAATGCTTTTACGATACAATGCAGATGGTACCAAAAACAACTGCAAGCTTACTAACTTCACACATGGACAAGTATCACTGGGCAAGAAAACCTTCACAACAGTAGGCATGATCTACCACACAGGCGCCACAACCAGTGCAGGTCACTATACTGCATACATTAAAAAGAAATGTGGATGGTTTGAATGCAATGATACTTCCATTACTCTGAAGCATAGATTACCAGCAAATCTTGCAAATGCCTACTTCATATTCTTGAAACAAAAATGTACTCACTGATTTAGAAAAGTAGAATAACCTACTGCCCAATAACCCCCAGTACATATATAACTGCAAAAGGAAAATAACTGTATACTCTGTGGAACTGGAACAACTTAGCATACAGCAACTGTCCAACAGAGACATCAGTTGCGCTGCTATACAATTTTTTCCCCAATGACCCAATGATTATAGTCACAGAAGCAACAACTGTAGAAAAGACACACTAATATTGTTTCCTACATAGTACTTGAAAAGAAAAGTACTGAGTATGAAGGTCTAAAAGCTGTCCTCAATAACCTCTGAAACCACTAACTGGTACAGTAAGGCAACAGCTGTCTAACAATGCCCATACCAATGCAAGAAAACGCAAATACCTGTAACTACACTTATAGTGCTGCAATAGCAATAGTGAAAAATGTAAATGTACCAACAAGAAAGAACATGCTTGAAAACATACCCTGCAAAACTGAGAAACTGTAAACAGTTAGAATACACCAACTGGTATCTAACTGCAACCATAATACTTCCCATTCCTACACAATTTGAAATCCACCAGCAAAAATGAAAGTTTTCTGAGGAAACCCTTCACCACTTATTAAGTATAAACAACCAACATACACTAATTGGTATCTTACTGCACCCACAGAACTACAATATTACTTGCAGCAGTCAAACTGCCAAACTCAACCTTCAGCAACCACAGTGCTACAAACATACCCTCAACAACTTCCAAACTATCAACAGTTATAGTGCCTGCTGCCTATGACGACCGTTATCCACTTTGGATGTAAGCCCGAGGGCTCCTTTAAATTATGAGCATGTATCGCTCTCCTCGTCTGAGAAATGCAGCCATCTAACTGCATTTAATGTTAATTCGCCCACATTTCATTAGGAAGCTCATTGTGAATTTACTTGAATATTTGAGTATTTCTGTGATCAGGATCGGTGCATTGCATGATCCGTGTACTTTATCCGACCTGAACCCATTGCCGTAAATTCAGCCATAAGATGGCCGCCGAGTTGCATTGAGCAACTATTGTCCTGCTTCCTGCCTGGCCGTGTAACCTGCACAGCCATTGGCCATAACATTGTGATTTGAACCAATCACTGTGCGCCAGCAGGCGGAATGCCGGCCCGCGAACAAAGGCACCGAACTAAAGTGCCTGTCCCCGAGCCTGTCCAGAGCTGCCCAGAGGCCAGGGCCCATCCCCCTGCACCTCGCGCTCCAGCCTTCCACGAACTCGCTCACGACCTGTTACGACCTGTTACAGTACACACGGTCATGCAGACATTATCATCATAACATTCTGTCCTTCTCTCCACACTGCCATATTTGGTATGTCAGTATACTTCTGTTTATCTGAGTTGATGCTTGAACTGACTTGTTTACTTGACCTGATACTGTGCTTTTCTGACTGCCGTACTGTCTACCCCTGCCTTACCGATTATGGCAAGGTTCTGTTGCCTCATATGATGTTGTAATCCATTTGAACGTAATACTGTCTAGCCACTCCTACCGCATGCCTTTCGTCAGCGGATTAGCCGACCTGTTAGTCTCAATAAGGTAGCATTTGGCAACTTGTTATATTCTTGTTCCTTGCCTACTTAACTTAAGTATTGCATATCCTCTCCCACCCACTCCGATATGTACCTTATGCGTACCTCCGCTTCCAACTAACAAGGAGCGCTCCCCAGCCCACTTACCCACATACTCCGACAAACGTGCAGACTGTCCTCGCAGACACTACTGCGCCACAGAGTCAACTAGCGATCTCGGTGAGCACGCTCTACAACATGCTCACTTCTTCCCACATGCGCTACCACCCACTAGTATTTGGACTGCTACATTTGCTGCTAATGGTACCTACTTACCACAGCTGCCCTACCTTAAGTCAGCTACCCTATCTAACCATGCCAGACTCTGAGTACCACCCCTCCTTGGGTGTACTGCCCAGGATTGAGACCACAAACACAGCGCCCCAGCTTCCTCTCAACCTTTATCTTAACGCCCCAGCTCTATGGCTAGAGCATTTTGCAACTAAACCGATGACTAACCAACCATGTTCCACTTACACTAGGAACCTCAGACTAGGCACTAGATTTTCCTGTGCTGCTTATTACGCTACCCGCGGAACATCTATATCTACTACTCCACAGATCGCCCTTTGCCCTAGTATCCCCCCTTCTGACACAGCCACCATCACACCACCTAAACATACCACAAATACGATACACCCTCCCAAAGATACCATTATCAAGGGTGCCCTCATTAACGCTAGGTCCCTTACAGCCCACACACTCGATATAGCTGATCTCATTACTAGACTTCCTAGCTGTTACGGAGACCTGGTTTCATGCTGGCCCTCTCCTCTCACTTGCCATCCCTAATGGATACACCATCATCCGCTGCAATCGTGATGTCAACCACTCTAAAGGAGGCGGAAGGGTGCATCACATCACACCAACAGATCCCATCAGCAGAACTCCTATTGGTAAAACTCCCTATCTCTCACAATCAAACCACCACCCTACATCTCATCTAGAGGCCACCTGTTCCCATCACCACCTTTTCTGATGACATCCTGTCAGTCCTCGCAGACAAAACCAAGGTCAATTCACAAATAATATTACTATGTGATCTCAACCTTGTGTTCAGAGATCCCAACGACACCAAAGCCTTAGACCTCGCTAACTCTCTAACTGACTCAGGCTTCACTCATCGTATCCTTGAACCCACACATGAAAAGGGTAGAATCCTTGACTGGCTAGCTGATCTAAACTGTAATATCACCACGATAGGCAATGCACCTTGTGCCTGGTCCGATCATCATACAATGACATTTAACATTTTAGCCAATCACCAACGTCACAGTTCAGACCTAGCACCTCCAATTCGCGCTAGAAATAAATGAGACATCACCAGTGCAAATCTCCTCCCCCACATTCTGCCCACCTTGAATAACGTTCTGCTATCCTGCTCAGACCCTACACTCTTAGTTGACACCTACAATGCCACCATTGTCAAAGCATTGGACACTATTGCTCCCATTAAATCCAGAAAAGCCAAACCACGAGCACACCTCAATTTGTGGTTTACTCCACAACTGAGGGCCTTGTGTAAAGAAAAAAGAAACAAGGAAGCCCATTGGAAAAGCCACCCTACTGACAACAACAAAGGCAACCTCTTCCTAGCATCACTTAACTACAAGGAGGCAATCTTCCTAGCCAAAAAGGATTCTTACAATATGCGTATCCTGCAAGCTGAATCCAACACCAAAGAACTTTTCAAGATCCTCAAAGAACTTGAAACCCCATGCACACCACCTGACTCTTGTTACAAAGATAGCTTGTGGTGCACAAACATACGAAAAGCACTCCTCGACAAAATAGCCACTCTACAGACCAGAATAAGTGTGAAAAAAGCACCATCCAACCTAACGAGCTACCCAATCCCCCACCACTTACAACCAACAGTAATATACATACCCTAACACCATTCAGCTTCTCACCTGTAACCATCGCTGAGGTAGAGAACATCATTAGTAAACTCAATCCCTCCAACTGCCAGGGTGACACATGCCCTGCTCCTATCATAAAAGAGGCCTCTCACGAGCTAGCTCCTTTCATCACGGCGCTTATCAATGCGTCTTTCAGCACAGGCACTGTGCCAGACAATCTGAAGGATGCCTGGGTTATCTGGGTTATCCCACTACTCAAAAAGCCCTCACTGGACCCCAACACCCCCACCACTTGTGTACCACTTGAAACACTTTTGTATAGGCGCGTTACAAATACCATATCATATCATATCACCAACTTCAGACCTATCACAACCGTACCTTTCATATTAAAAATCTTGGATCGTGCAGCCTACCTTCAGATCCAGGACAACCTCTGAGGTCTCAGACAGTCCGGTTTCCGCCCCAAGCACAGTACGGAAACGGCCTTGCTTGACTTAAAAACCCAAATTGAGGATTTAAAAGACAACGGTAAGATTGCCTCCTCTTACTGTTGGATTTGTTGGCCGCGTTTGATTTGGTGAATCATCAAATCCTATGCTGCCATCTCAAAGGTGCAGCCCATTTTTCTGACAAAGCCACAACTTGGATCAAATCCTTCCTGACCAACAGATCCATGAGGGTCTTCTCCTTGACCGCCTCAGCTGACCCCGCCCCAGCCCTCTGTGGAGTCCCCCAAGGTTCTTGTGTTTAACCTACACTCTACAATGTGCTCACAAAACCACTCTTTGACATACTCGACTATCTGGGTGTCACCTACACAAACTATGCTGATGACACCCAGATACTCATCCCCATCTCGGGTAACCAGGCAAAGGACACTGAAGCCTTAAATAACGTCTACATGGTCATTCAGGCCTGGATGGCCCAACATGAGCTCTGTCTTAATGATGACAAGACAGAGCTCCTCATATTGGGTTCTCCCAACCGATTGAGCAAATTAGGCACCATCTTCAACTCGTTTGTAATCGATGGTAATACAATCAAGGTGACCAATGAAACCACAACATTGGGTATCTACCTGGACTCCTCCTTATCTCTCTCGAGACAAACTAATGCGGTTACTTCAGCTTCCACATATACTTGCAAACGCATCACTGCTTGCCGGCCATTCATCACCTCATCTAACTGCATCACACTTGCCAGAACGCTAATTATGTCTAAGCTAGACTATTGCAACACCCTCTACCTAGGGACCAGCCAACGAAACATTAGCAAGCTTCAAGTAATTCAAAATAACGCTATCAGAGCGGCCTTGAACATCCCTAGGAACCAACACATCTCAGACACCCGACGCAATCTGCACTGGCTCTCTGTTGCTCAAAGAGTGTCCCTTAAAGCCCTAGCCCTCACACACAAATGCCTGACGGACAATGCTCCCCGTTACTTGACCACTCGATTCTCACAGCAAACCTCAATCCAGCCTCAAAGAGCAGCCCAAACCCATTGCCTCTCCATACCTAGATATAAACTACAAAAATCAGGCGGGACTAACTTCCCGGTGCTCGCTTCCAAACTATGGAACTCTCTACCACTGACTCTAAGACTAGAACCTTGTTTCTTGGTATTCAAGAACAAAGCTACATTCTGACTTCTGACACAAGACCCAATCAATCCTCCCATGTAATGCCACTCGAGGAACCTCTCATGTCCGGTAACCACCTTACTCTATCTCATCTGAGCTATTCTGTTAACTTCACTGTATATAACTCGCCTGTATATTATGTCTGTAAATGTATACTTTGCTGCTAATGTAACATATTTAATGTCGATGTATATTGATGATATGCCTGTAACCCCCAAGATACGTGCCCAGATGCCTTTGGGCCAGGTGCGCTATATAAATAAATAAATACAAATAATACAAATACAAATAAGGAAATACTGCTAAAAAGAGGAAACAGATAAACAGTTAGAATACACCAACTGGTAACTAACTGCAACTATATTAACACCACTTCCAAAAGGAAAATCATGCACCATTTTAATTCCTCCTACTGTCCAGGTGCACCTTCAACATTGCTGTAACTAGTGCACACGTCACTAAAACGGACTGTGCAACATAACAACAAATAAACGCAGAAGGTTTTTTTTATCCTGCATGGATTTTTTTTTCTCACAGACCCAATGATTATGTGAACAAACACAGGAACTGAACACATTGCACAGTACACTTGTTTAATTTGGATTTGGATTTTCATTGTATAGCGCGCCAAGCCCTTAGGCATCTAGGCGCATTACTTACAGTTGCATAACAGAGTTAATTTACAGTTGCAGACATTCATTATATACAGGACATAAGGCAGGTATTTACATGGTGAGGATACAATTGGCAGGTATGCAGATGGAATTACACGAAGATATAGGTACACTTGCAATTTAGTAAGGTAGTAATATACAACTGAAAGCAATATGGTTACAATAGGATAGCATGGATGATTATAATACAGGGTAGTTGGAGGATGTAGATGGGTGTAGCTTTAGCACATGTTTCTGGGATTCGTTAAGTGTGAGGCAGGTTTTTAAGTTATTTTTGAAAGTGCGGAAGGAAGGTTCCGCTCTGATAGTTTCAGGTAGGGAGTTCCACATTTTGGCTGCTAAAACTGGGAAACTGCTACCTCCTGCCTTTTGGAGCTTGAACCTAGCGATGACAAGGCAGTTGGAATGAGTGGATCTAGTAGGTCGATCCGAAGACTTACGTGTGAATTTGTCACACAGGTACTTGGGTGATATGATATGATATGATATGACATGGCATTTATAACGTTCCTATAAACAAGTGTTTCAAGGCACGACGAGGCAAGGGAGGGGGAACAGAGGGAAGACAGACAACGATCCTACTAGGCCAGGTGTCATTCAGATCGTGCAAGTGCATGGGGTGCTACATTGTTTAGGCATTTGAATGTGAGCGACAGAGTTTTAAGTCTGATTCTTTGGTTAACTGAGAACCAGTGAACGCTACGTCTCAACTCTGATATGTGGTGTGATCTCCAGTGGTTAGTCGCTGATCTAAGTGCGTTGTTCTGGAATGTTTATAACTGTTTTAGGTTGTATTGGTTGGTACCTAGGTAGAGGGCATTGCAGTAGTCAATCTTAGATAAGAGTAGAGCCCTGGCTAGGGTTCTGCAGTTGCCTGTGGTCGTAAATGGTCTACACACGTGAAATAACTTGCACATGTAGGCCGTGGTGGAGGCGGTCGTGTTAATTTGTTTTGTCAGGAAAATGGAGGAGTCAATGTAGATGCCTAAGGTTTTTACATTTTTGGAAACATGGATATTGTTGCCGTCAATATTGAAAGTATTGAATTGTTTGTCCAGTTTGTTGAGTCTGGCTTAGGTGCCTACAAGGTCGACGTTGAGGCATAGTCCATGTTTAGCCATCCAGGCGTGGATGATGAGATAAATGTCGTGAAGTCATTTGGAATCTGTGTTGTAGTCACCGGTAATAGGGTTAAGGATTTGGGTGTCGTCCGCATAGTTTGTGTAGGAGACACCCAGGTGATCTAAGTCATCAACGAGGGGCTTGGTGAAGATATTGTAGAGTGTGGGGGAGGTGCATGAACCCTGGGGAACTCCCAGGTGACAGGAACTGGTTTGGCGGAAGCAGTCGGAGCAAATACTCTTGTTTCCTATTGCTTAGGACAGACAGAATCCAGGTAGTGGCTTTGTCAGAGAAGTGGGCTGCAGATGAGAGGTGCTTACATTGGACTTGTGGTCCAATCAATTTGAATGCCGCAGATAGATCTCGTAACAAGAGGAGTGCTAGGTTGCCATTGTCTTTTATGATCTCCGTTTGAGTTACTATGGGGCTAGCAGGGCTGTCTCTGTGCCATATTTGGGCCGGAAACCTAATTGACAGAGCCCAAGTAAGTTTTTACTTTCCAGGTGATGCTGAATCTGTAAGTAAGCAGCCCTGTCCAGAATTTTAAGGATGAAGGGCATGGTGGTGATGGGTTGATAGTTCATTTGGGATGTTAGGGTCGAGGGGAGACCTCTTTAGGAGAGGCAAGACCCAAGCGTCCTTAAGGCTGGTTGGTACTGTGCTGGTACCAAAGGATGCATTGATTATTGTTGTGATAAACGGCGCAAGATCCTTCGCTGTCTCTTTAATAATTTTAGCTGGGCAGCCATCTCCCAAGCATCTTGATGTTTTCAGGCTAGTAATTATGTTCTCTACGTACTTGGTGGTGAGCGGGGAGAATTTGAACAGGTCATCTTTGTCGGGTGGGGGTGCTTGGGTTATAAGAAGGGGTGCATTAGTGTCCAGATTCATTTTTTTGGTTTCAATTTTAGATTGTAGGAACTCAATTTTGTTCGAGAGAGCTTTCTGGATATTATTGCACCATGTGAGGTCTTTAGTGCATGTTATGGGTGGGGTAGAAGGGGATTCTAACTCTGAGGATGTTGAACAGTTCTTTGGTATTAGATTTTGCTTTGGTAATCCGGTCATTGTAAGAGTCACTTTTCGCTTGGATGATTGCTGTTTTATAGTTAGGGAGGCTCTTAGGAAATTAGTTCTATTAGTTATTGAAGAGAGGCTTTTCCATGAGGCTGTGGCAGCTCTTTTGTCCTTGCGCAGGGTTAATAGCAAGGACGTCTAAGTCAGTAGAAGTTATGAGGTTGCATATGTTGAGGGCATGGGATGCTATGCATCTGGCATTGATGAGTCCTCCGTTGAGGGAAGTTATGCCGTTAGGAACTGGCTAAGTGGCCGGTATATTGTTGCATGGTGAGGTAGTCTTGTTAGACATATTCGTTTGCTTAGAGCATGTGGGTGTGGTTTTAGCAGGAGTTTTGTGAGTGCACTTGGATGGAGGATGGATGACTCTAGGGAGTCTATATCTAAGTCTAGAGTTTCTGATTGTAGTAGGGCAAGGTTGGTTAGGTGAGGGTCTAGGGGCTTATAGTTTGCTCTGTTGAGTGGTCATTAGTGGCGATGCGTGAGAAGGAGTGGGAGAGGTGTGGTTGTATCATTTGAATGCTGTGTGGTATGAAGGTAGTAGGCGTGACGCTGTCTGAAGGAGGCAGTTTGGAGGCCATGGATAGGTTTAGAGTATGTCTCCATAGTGGGGTAAAGGCCTTAGTTTGTAGATGTTTGCTATGGTTAGATGTAGTAGTGCCAGCAGGAGGAGCAGTCATTGTGCATAGAATAGGTGCGCTAAGGCTGAGGAGTATGATTGTGAGAATTAACGTGGGCTTGTACATGGCTTAGTACTAGTTGTAGAACAAGTTGGGGTATGATGTTTAGAGAGCCGATTGGCTGGCGCAGTGGATGGTGGAACAGTTATGCGCAGGCTCGATTTGTGAGTCACAAGAACGAGATCCAGTGGTTGTAGGCTAGATACAGTGATCACAGGGCAGCATAGGCTAGTTGTAATAATCATGTGACACAGGCTGGATAAAAGGGTCACAAGACCGTGATCGAAGTAGTTGAACAGGCAGTACAGGCTAGTGGATGTCATTGCGTAGGCGTTGGCTGGTGGTGAGAATCACTGGATAGTAAAAATAGGCATAGTTTAGAAGCAGTGATCACATGGGTCACACACAGGCTAAGTGGCAATAGGCTAAAAGGCTATGGGCTAGATGCAATAACGGCATGGGTAACACGGGCTACTTAGCAATAAGCTAAAAGGCTATGGGCTAGATGAAATAACAGCACGGGTAACACAGGCTACGTAGCAATAGGCTAAAAGTCTATGGGCTAGATGCAATAGCGGCATGGGTAGCACAGGCTAAGTGGCAATAAGCTAAAAGGCTATGGGCTAGATGCATTAGCAGCATGGCTAACACAGGCAACGTAGCAATGAACTACAAGGCTATGGGCTAGATGCAATGGCGGCACGGGTAACACAGGCTACGTAGCAATAAGCTAAAAGGCTATGGGCTAGATGCAATAGCGACATGGGTAACACACGCTAAGTGGCAATAAGCTAAAAGGCTATGGACTAGATGAAATAGCGCCATGGGTAACACAGGCTACGTAGCAATAAGATAAAAGGCTATGGGCTAAATGCAATAGCGGCATGGGTAACACAGGCTAGTGGCAGTAGTTGGATAGTTGCAAAGCAGAATACATAACAGTACGACACAGTACAATAATAGCATAGGCCGTGTAGGCTAGTGTCAATGATCCAGTAGTTACAGTGCTGGATCAGGTACTCACATGGGATAAGCAGGCTGATGGCAATTGTCATATTTGCGCAGGTTGGATGGTGGTCATGAAGGCACTGTCTGGTTGTAGGAAATGCGAACTGAGTGCAAAAGTCACCAAGGCACCAGCAGATAGTGGTATTTGCCTTTCCACCGTAAAGGTGTTACAGGGGGAAGGGCACTGACACACTGGGCCTCATCACGAGTCTGGTGGTAACCCTTAAATGCGGCGGTAGCGCTATTACCGCTGCATTTAAGGGTCCGCCAGATCATAGCCTTGGCTGATTTGCCCCCAGCTATGAGCTGGGGGCAAATCCGCCGCAAATTTGCACATTTTCTGCACTATCACCGCCGGCGGGAAATCCGCCGGCAGTAATAGCGTGAAAATTCCCCATTGGGCCCAATGGGGAATGAGGAATTCCCGAATGGGCCCAATGGGGAATGGGAACCAACCGTTCCGCCAAACCCATGATCCAGCACTATTAGCGCCGGGGGGTTTGGCGGTAGCGCTAATAGCCCCAGCGCTAATAGCGCCAGGGCTACCACCCAACTCGTGATGAGGCCCACAGTGTCGGGTGGTGACGGAAAGGCAACAGGTTCTGGCTTTACCTCTGTGAAGGCACCGGGTGTGGGTGAGAGCTCCACGCGGACACGCACAGGCGCAACAGGGACTTATTTACGGGCCTTCTTTGGTAAGGGCCAGCTTCCGCCTGCCGGTGCAGGTGATTGGTCTAAGAAGGGACTTGTTGCTAGTGAAACGGGTGCGCTGGCCATTTTAGAATCAGGCGGTCTCTGAGGTGGAAGAGCCACGAGCGAATAGCGCTCGGATCAGGCAGGGCTCTGGGGGTGAAAAAAAAGGTGTGCAGGTCAAGCGATTCGCCAGAGGCTGGACCACACCGTATCAGGCGACGTTGATCATTCAGCCAATCCAGCTGATCCAAAGTCGGGCGCATTGAGAGTAACTGTGCCACGTGGATGATGATCATAGCTGCTCCTGCAGCTTTAGAGGAGGTGGGGAAAGGGCTCCTGCCCTCTCTGTCCCTCTCCGCTTCCAGGATAGGAAAAATGTTTTAACCTTGGACACTTAGTTCCCTCTGGGCTTTATTTTCCTCCCTATAGAGTTGTTTTATTTTTATACTTTTGCATGTTTTTTTTTGTTTTGTACTGTGCATTTAAAGTTTTCTTGGAAACTAATTGATGCAATAAAATAAAAATAAAAAAATAAAAATGTTTAAAGCATAGTACTTATGAAGTACTAATTATGAGGGTCCACAAAGTATTCACATGTCTGCAATTCAATGCAATACGAAATTACAAAGTACCTACCGTAACATGTTGTTTTCTTTTATCACAGAGAATGAAACAACAATGTCTCCTACATTTCCACATACCATGCAAAATACTGCATACACCCTCAACAATACAAACTGTAAGTATGCAATTATTGGTGTCATTCTTCTTTGTAATCTGCAAATTGCAATCTATACACATATTTGTGCAATCCATATACCACTATCACAATGTTGAATGAATAGCTATATTATACTGCTGTGCTTGTGCCCAGGGCCTAGACTCTTGGGTGCATGGCCTACGGTCTACGTGCCTCCAGCCATGCACCCAAGACTCTAGGCCCTGGCCACAACAACCACCGCATAATATAGCCATGCATGCAAACATCTGCCCACTTACCACAACCCACACACATAATAAACCTGAGCCCCTGTCCACTTCGGTTCACATACTATTACAGTACTTCCAGCCAATGGGCAGACTCTCTGATGCATGGCCTCTGCACCAAAGACTCTACTAACTGCCCGCAACCAGTACATGCCACCAGTCAGCAAACTCTGGAGTCCAATAAGCCAGCTGGCTGTGGCCCTGCCCACTTTTCTACACATACCATTACAGTACTTCAACCAGTGGGCACACTTGTGGTCTCTTGAGTACATTGCCTCCAGCCATGCACCCAATACTCTAGGAGCTGGTCACAATCACCACAGCATAACACAGCCATGTACCCAACAATCAGTACACTGGCCACAACCAACACAAATAACCAAGCCCCCTGAGGCCCTGTCCGCTTCTATACACATAGTATTCCAGTACGTGCAACCAGTCAGCACACTCTTAACTCCAATAAGCCAGCCACCTGAAGCCCTTTCCACTTTTCTACATATACCATTACAGTACTTCAACCAGTGGACACACTCTTGGACTCTTATGTGCATTGCCTCCGGTCATACACCCCAAACTGTAGTAGCTGGCCACAATTACCTTCCACTGCATACAGTATCATACACCCAAAAATCTCGAGACAGTCCAATAAACCACCTGACACACACCGTGTCCACTTTTGTACACATACTATTACACTACTTACAGCCAGTGGACACACTCTTGGGTACATGGCCTTCAGCCATATACCCAAGAGTCTAGTAACTTTACAATACTTCAACCAGTGGGCACAGTCTTAGACTCTTGAGTGCATCGCCTCAGGCCATGCAAGCAAAATTATAGTAGCTGGCCACAATTACGTCCCACTGCATACAGTATCGTACACCCAAGAATCTCAAGACAGTCCAATAAACCACCTGACACACACCCTGTCCACTTTTGTACACATACTATTACACTACTTACAGGCAGTGCCTCCAGCCATACACCGAAGAGTCTAGTAGCTGGCCACAATCACCACAGTATAATACAGCCATGCACCCAAAAATCTATACTCTGCCATACCCACACACATAAGCCAACCACCTGAGATCCTGTCCACTTCTGTACACATAGTATTCCAGTACGTACAACCAGTCAGTACACTCTTCAATCCAATAAGCCAAACATTTAAGGCCCTGTACACTTTTCTAGACATACTATATCAAAACTGCATAGGCCCTCAAAAATACAAACAGTAACTATACAATTATTGGTGTCATACTTCTTTGTAATCTGCAAATTGCATTCTGTACACATATTTTGCAATCCATGTACCAGTATCACAATGTTGAGTGCATGGTTGTATTATGCTGCTGTGGTTGTGGCCAGGGCTTAGACTCTTGGGTGCATGGCCTACAGCCTCCGCCATGCACCCAGGAGTCTAGGCCCTGGCCACAACCACTGCAACATAATACAGCCATGCATGGAAACATCTGCCCACTTCCCACAGCCCACACACATAACACAGCCACCTGAGGCCCTGTCCACTTCAGTTCACATACTATTACAGTACTTCCAGCCAATGGACAGACTCTTGGATGCATGGCCTCTACACCCAAGACTCTACTAACTGCCCGCAACCAATACATCATAATACAGTAAACTACCGAAGAATCTGCCCAGTGGCCACAAACCAAACATATAAGGCATCCACGTGTACACATAGTATTCCAGTACTTCAACCAGTGGGCACACTTCTGGACTGTTGAGTGCATCACCTCCAGCCATGCACCCCAGACTCTAGTAGCTGGTCACAGCATAACACAGACAGCCATGCAACCAACAATCTGTACACTGGCCACAACCCATACACATAAGCCAGCCACCTGAGGCTCTGTGCACTTCTATACTTACAGTATTCCAGTACGTCCAACTAGTCAGCACACTCTTCAATCCAATAGGCCAGCCACCTAAGGCCCTGTACACTTTTGCAGACTTACTATTACAGTACTTCAACCAGTGGACATGCACCCAAGAGTGTACTAGCTAGCCACAAACACCACAGCACAATACAGCCTAGACAAACATCCTCATATCATCTACAATGCACTCCCCTACCCTAATGAAGGCAGCCTCCAGTCACCACATAAGCTACTTGCCTGAGATTCTATCCGTGGACTGCCCCGGTGCTCTGCACTGTCTTCTTCCAACTAAACAAATACATCATATGAACCATCTTTCTCTCCCCCACCCTTTCCAGCCCCTCTTACCACCACAAGATGCCCCATGCCCACATGTTTTCGAGCCCCTTTCGCCACTGTGGTATCTGCGAATATCCGTGGATACACCATGGCGGGCATTTTCAAAAATTATGACGCACATCACGCTTCCCTCCAGCCAATCAGCAGGCGCATCGCATGTCCGTCGCCTCCTGGGCCAATCAGAGTCTGGTTCGCGGAGCGGAGCCAGATATCACAAATTTTTTGGGACCTACATTTGACCTGTTTTTTAAAGAACTACTGGACGGATTTTCAACAAATTTACAAATGCACACTTTTGAGACCAATCCTCTGCTCCTGCCCCAAATTTGGTGACAATCCGTCCAGCGGTTTGGGCTGTACGCGTGAGCAAAGTTTTTCGCCATTCAGTCTATGGAGAAAAAAAAATTATGGGTCCCCCCCCCCTAACACTTTGCCTCACCCTTGACGAAACCTCACCAAACTTAGGAAAAAATTCAGAGCGGGCCATGTACTTTTTTTGCAAAGATTGGTGAGGATTCGTCCAGGGGGAATGAAGTAATAAGCCACCCAAGAAGGGGTCTTCCTATGGGTTTAGCAACTTAACCATAACTACACGGCCGCTACCGCAGGCCTTGTCATATATTTGTATTTTTGTATGAATAATATGAATTGTGTATTATATGTGGATAGTTGTAGCTAGAGTAGATATGCTACACTTATTTTAACTATTTGTAATACACGTGTACACAAGCTGAATGTGTTGATGAATTATATTAAGTGATTTCAAATATTTCCATTATTGTCATATGGTTTCATGTTGTGGATAGCTGAAAAGGGTTCGAAAAACAGACTGCACATTCCAATGGGTCTTTTTTGTGTTTGCATTCTTCTATAGAAAATGTCCTCATGAACTTCCTGGGTCAACCAAAATCATGGGAAGGAACAAATTTAACAAGATGGACAGCTCCCCTAACTAAGTTTGATCTAGATAAACAACGTGTTTGTGAGCATATGACGGGGCGGGCAGCGGTACTGCCCCCTATGTTGCACACCGAAGCGTCCCCAGAATCTAAATTCTGATGTCAGAAACAGAGCTGTTTGCAGACTCACTCCAAGGATATATATTGCTTTGCCTGTTTGCTAAATGAAGTGAACAGGGGGGACTGTGATGTCACCCAATAAATCATTAGGACACAATGGGCCAGATTCATGCAAGTGTTTTATAATGGTGCAATCGAATAGGAAAACGTTCCATGAATCAGCCCCAATATGTCTTTCATGGCCAAGAATGTGATACTTCACTTGCCACCACATTACCGATGCTCTGCCATGCTGCAAGTGGAATTCTACATAGGGTTTGCGCTTCAGCAAAAAGTGCACTGATGCCAATATATATTTTGTCAAGGCATTTTTGCAGAGGACAATTTTTGACCATGTGCCAATGCAGTGATATTTTGCACTGCACCATGCAGCCTTTCTATATTTTGGAATTACGGTAGCACCAAAGGTGAATTCCCCACAACGGTGGCGGACTGACCTTCAAGGAACTCTGGAGATGTCCCGGTAGATAGACCTCCACACCATGGGCTCTTTTCCATGGATACCCTGCTTTTCCAATCCTCTAACCTGGTGTCTTTAACGCAAATCATTTAATATAAATGTTCTGGATGTTATTCCTCACTCTTACAAATGTTATGTGAATTATTTATTTTTATGTTTAACTAATTTCTAATACTTATTTAGGGAAAATATGCTTACACTGCATGGACCCATTTCCTTTAGAGTTTCTGTTGGTTGGACCAACGCATCCCCCAAATAAGCCCTACACAGAGGCGGGACTTGCTCACACAATGTAATGTGGAGCCACTTTGAACAACTTTTCCGGGCCCCTTTCGGTTCTCAGTCCACCCATTTCCCACGATAAATAACACATCAGGCAGGCCTCTACATCCCTTCTTCAGGGACTACAGGGCAGATTGCAAACACATTGCTGTGATAATCCCCTTATGTGTATGGAATTAAATAGCATGAACTGCTTTTACCCACTTTAAATATAATATGGCGTCTGTAGCCATCTGTTCTTACCTGAGTAGCAGAAGAGCCCCCCAATAGTTGTGGCAGTACAGTATTACACCACAAAAGAGGGTGTGGTAAAGGGCGGGGAGGGGTGAGAGCAGAGATCTCAACCTGGACCAAGCAATCTGCAGGATACAGGGTGGTCTTTGAAGAGCAGGATCTTCAGTTCCTTCATGAGGGGCATGAGGGAGATCATCTCCTGCTGTGAGTTGGTCTGTTCTTCCAGAGTCCAGGTGTGTAGCTGTCAGGAGGATGCTTCCTTTCTAGCTGTGTCCTTCTTACAGGCTTTTTCCAGCCTGATGATGTGGTGGCTTCTGCTTGTGTTTTGGCCTTCAGAGATAGCAAGCTTGTTTGACAGGTAGAAAGGTGTCCTGGTTGTTATTGTCTTGACAGTTATGCAAGCTTCAGCGGTAACCAATGCAAACCCTTTTTAGTTTGGGCTAGTAGGTGTTGCTTGCGACACGTATAAGTCTAAACTATTTCATTAGAGTACAGATAAGGAGAAAAGACATATGAGGAGGAACACACAGCTTGTGGGAGGCATCTGGTTGCTAACCCACCCATTGACATGTGTATCCCTATGGCTGTTCTCACACAGTTCCTGTCCCTAACCACCCAAAACACCTCCCCATGGGAACTCTTTTAGCTCACCTTATTCAAGCCTTACCATCAAATGTTGCACTGGAAGTGCCTGCCAGTGTTTTTCAAATGATCTTCAGAGAGTTAATGACTTAATCATAGTTGTAAACTTACTACTGGTGAAATAAAAATGTTTTAACCCGGTCTGCCTTCATCCACTTGATTTATATGCACTATCTGCATCCTTCACTGAGGTCCTTTTAAAAACAAGCATTGGCAAAGCCAACAGTTTTAACTTCTGTATAAGTATTCAGAACTTGACAGCAATGCTACTAGATGCCAAAGTACTTGTACCATTGTGCAGCTGCTGCCATCAATGGCCAGTTAATACCAACACAGCAGAGATTGGCATGGCCATGGGCAGGGAATGGGCAGGAAAATAACCAAACAACACCTACAAGCTGTGTGTCCCTCCTCATATGACAGTTCTCCCTATCTGTACTACAATGCAATCATTTTTCTTATGTGTCGCAAGTAACATCTAATAGCCCAAACTAAAAACTCAGAACAATGCTTTTATTAAAAAATTCATAACTAATTAACTCAATATATTAATTTGGAAAAGCGGGCAGCGTCCATTGATATCATTCCAATGAAAGAACATTACAAGGCTAGGCTTAGATTAGGTGCATTTGTTTAAAACAATCTGAATCTGGAAAGAAAAGAAAACCAGATGTTCAGAATGCTCGTCTGGGGGAAGTCCAGACAGAGAGGGCCTTCTAGTGCTGGGTAACTAGTAATGACTTTACAGACTGGGGCGGCTGATCCCTCTCTTAGTCATAGTAGGAACCGCAATGCAACTCTAATACATCTGCTGAGCTGCCTGAACCCCATATTATGCAAATAAGCCACCTTGATAAATAATATGCTTTTATTACAAAGGAGTCTATGTGGATGATTGCCTAATGTCATGAGAGGAAGGGTTAAGCAATGGCCTCAGTGTCTGTCTGATCAAACTATAAGCAAACAAGACTTGCACACTGTACACCGTGAGTCTAATTGGCGCTACTGTCAATTAAACGTTCTATGAATATGTTGCTAGGCGTACACACATGTACACAAATGTAATGGCACTGATTTTAAATGTAATGGAAATGGTTTTGCATTGGACGCCTTTCACTGGAAATTCTGTGTCGGTATGCTTATGTATGGTTAGGTTTAATAAACTTAAACGTTGACTAAAGTAAACTAACATACTTTAAAAGCAGCACCTTAGTAAACAAAACTCCAGCTTCAACATAACCAGCTTTTCTTACACCATACATTATAAATAAACCTCATGGGTTTATTGAGGCTTGGGTTTCTTCTTCTGGTAAAGTGTGCCCAGCTGTGTTAACCTGAGCATACTCTTTCCAAGCTATACCCAGAACCATTAGCAGACTGGCAACCAAGGGTTAAGGAATCCTGCCCATTGAGCTACTGGATGGACCTTGTGGCCCCTTCTGTGAATCAGTTTTCCTTTCCCTACTCCTCCTTCCCTGTCCTCTCTCTGTCTCTATCTCCCTCCTATGCCTTAGCCTTCTTATCCCTCAGGAGAGAGATACCTGGTCATATGCATAAGGTTGTGTTGTTTGTGGCGATCAGGCATCTCTTACAGCCAGAGTATTATGTATAGCTGCATGATGGAGTCTTGCGTTGATGCAAGCCTCGTTTGCAAACACGACTTCTTTCATTGGGCACAGGATAATAAAGATAGTTAATTGTCTCCCGGCCCCCATTTGAATTAAGTAGCACTTACTTTACCAGCCAGGCTACACTTTAGGATCTTAATTTAAATATAAAAACGCATGAGAATCTGACCCGGTGGCTCTTGGCCATTGGCCTGCCTTTAATGTGCATTGAGTTGTGCCATCTGGGCGACACCTACCACACTCCACTCCACCTGGATGGCCACAAGAGGAACTTTGACCTAGCAGGACTTGATATGATATGATATGGTATTTATAACACAGGTGTTTCAAGGCGCGACGAGGCAAGGGAGGGGAACAGAGGGAGGACAGAGACAATGATCTTACTAGGCCATGTGACAATGAGATCGCGCAAGTGCACTTGAACGGCTGTTCTGACTGCACTGCCTCGCACTTCCAGTGCCGGTTCACTAGCACCTACTCTCAGCCCCTCCCGTTCACTTATCTGATCTGGATGTGCCAGGGCTGTAAGGATCTCTCTTACCCTCCCTTTTATCTTGGGATGCTACCCAGTGACTGGTCAAGGTGGCACCTTTTAATCCAACTTAATAAGTAAAAACTTTCTTTTGCACTTACGATGTGTTCCATAGAGACCTCTGACTATGGCTGTGATGGACCTTCCTGCGAGAGGAGGCTCTGTGCACACAGGCAAGAGGCAAGACGGTGGCTGCTGGGGTCTGGGGATATCTGCTCAGGACGCCGCCAGTGATGAGACACATGGTAATCAGGACAACGCTTCTAAAATCTATTTTGCAAGCAACGGATGATAAAATCGTAGTGAAACTAATCAGTACCTACTGATGTTTTTCTGGCCTCTACATTGCCCTCAATGAACTGTTAGGGACCACCCACATATATGCCGCATGCACAGTCATTCATGGGACAGTGTTAAACTTACTTGGAGTGGGGCTGTCTCTGAAGGTGCTCAGCAGTTCCACTACACTGAGCACATTAAGGTCTGGAAGGAGAGATGTTCTTTGTGCTCTTCTAGTGCAGCAGGAGAAAGAAGGAAAGGTGGCCTTAGTGGAAAGAGTCAGCAGATGAGATGCCCCCCCTTCCAGAGCACCTCTCTTGCTGAGGCTCCCAATGCCTCCCTGACGCGGTTATATTGAGAGAGCACACACATTACATCTGCTGAAGACCTTCTGCGACCTGGCCTCTGGAGCTGAAAGTGGCTCACATCCAGCAGGCACCTGCAGCCTCCTAAGCCCTCCCCTGGTGAAATGTGTTTGTAGTATGGTTCCACAATTAGTGTGAAGTGAATTACATTGCATTTGTATTTTTTATTTATTTTAAGAACAGGCTTGTCAATTTCGATAGGAAATGACTTACAACTCACATTTGCAGATGGTAGAGGCATTCTGGGGAACAGTGCCTGTACAATAGCACGCAGATGGAAGCAATTATTGAGCCACTTTAGGAGGGTGCCAGTATAAAGTGAGGCATAGACTGGAGACAAAACAAATAACAGATGATTTGCAAAAGTAACAACCTGGAAGGCAAGTGCTGCACACTGAAGAAGAGTACTGTACAAATATACTCCAGTACAACAATGCAGGGAGTGATGGAGTCATGTGGGCAGGGTGGGGATGAGGGATGGGATATGATATGATATGGCATTTATGACACACCTGTACATAAGTGTTTCTAGGCATGACAAGGAGGGGAAACAGAGGGAGGACAAAAATAACGATCATACTAGGCCTTGTTTCATTCAGATTGCTCAAGTGCAGAGAAGGGGAAGGGGAGAAGTATAAAGCGGGTAGAGAAGTGCAGGTAATCAAAAGATCAGCCAGCGGGTGGCTCAGTGCAGGTAATCAGAAAGTACAGCCAACTGGTGGCTCATAAGTCCAGAGAGAGGGGACAGTAGTGTAACAGATACAGACCACAAGTGCTGGGGGAGCCAAAAGGCATTGCGAGGTGCAATTGGACAGGCAGGGACCTGGGCCCAAGTTCACAGGGTGGCCAGGTGACCAGTGTGTGGAACAGACCGGTCATCAGCAGGGGTGAGGTAGAGAGAAATCAGAAGCAAAGAGGAAGGTTTTGAGTTGCTTCCAGAACCGTAGTTGGTTCTGCTCAAGTTTGGGAAAGGCAGGGAGGCTGTTCCAGAAGGAGGATCCAGCAGTAGAAAGAGATCTGCCCCCAACTGTCTGATTGTAAAAGCGACTGACCCTCAGAGAGTTGGAGGTGGATGAGCGGAGAGCTCAAGAAGGGAGATATTTAGGAAGAGAGAGTTGGAGGTAGTGTGGTCCCAGGCCCCAGAAAGCCTTGTGGACAATGCAGAGAGTCTTGAACTTGCTTCTTGTAACCACTCAGAGCCAATGAAGAGATTTCAGAGCTGGAGAGATATGATCCCTGGGCTTGAGACCAAGGACACGTCTTGTAGTCCTATTCTGGATACATTTCAGAGGACGGAGAGTAGAGGCAGGAAGATTTAGAAAGCGGCTGTTACAGTAGTCCAGCCTAGAGAGGACCAGAGCTCTGGAGACAATGAGCTTCTGGGGGAAAGTGAGGAAAGGAAGAATACATCTGAGGTGGTGCAGCTGATAGTTTGACTTCTTAGAGACATCAGAGATGGTAGGAGAAGAGGAGAGGGTGGAGTCGAAGATGACCCTAAGGTTCTTAGCCTCAAAGTAGGAGCAGGAAGATGGCCCAGAGTGGGTGGCCAGAGAGAGAGAGGGGAAAGGATGGAGCTGGTGTTCCGAGGAGTATCTCTATCTTACTAGCATTAAGTCTGAGATCATTGGCGTCACACCACTCCTGAATTGCGGACAGGCAGTCTGGAATGAGAGAAGGAGTAGAGGCAGCCAAGGGGAGTCTGAAAGAGAGCTGGGTGTCATCCGCATAACACTGAAAGTTGGAGGAGAGAGCAGCGATGTGGTGGGCAGGAGGTGCCTGGTATTGGTTGAACAGCCAGGGAGAAAGGTTAGACCCCTGGGGAACACCACAGGTAGAGAGTAGAGAGAGATAGAAGAGAGGAAGGACCCCAGTGGGACCGGAGAGCGTCGCTCAGTAGGAAAGGAGGTCAGCGAGGTAACGCCTGATCAGTGATGCCCATGTTATTACAGAGGCGATTGAGCAGAATGGCATGGTTGACCGTATCTGAAGCAGAAGATTGAGGAGAATGAGGATCGAAGGATGGTTAGATTCAAGGTTAGAGAGCAGGTCTTCACAGATGTTCAGGAGAACAGTCTCCATGCTACTGGCCGCTCTGAAGCCAGACTGATGGTCATGGAGACAACCAACAGATTCAGTGTGAAGGTTAAGCTGGTAGATGGCTAGCTTTTCCAAGAGTTTGACCAGGAAAGGAGTGAAAGAGATTGGGCGATAGTTAGCGGAGAGAAGGGATTGGCAGATGGCTTCTTTAAGAGGGGGTGCACAAGGGAGTGCTTCAGGGAAGAGGGGAAGGTTCCAGTGGCAAAAGAGTGATTGCAGAAATCGGCCATGGCTGGAACAACGGTGTCAATGTGGTCCTTGATGATTCTGGAAGACCAGGGAAGAACCTGTTTTGACAAGACTTTCATAGATCAGACTTGTGTAGAAACGTTGTCAGGGGTGAACAAGGGAAAGAAAGAGAAGGGAGGAGGAGAGGCGGCCACAGGAAGGCCAGGAGTGGAGGAGGAGGAAGACGAGGAATAGAGGGTGGACAGGATGTCCTGAATTTTAGTGCTGAAATTAGAAGCCAAGGCTGTACAGAGGGCCTGGGAGGGAACAGGAGATGTAGAGACTGCAGCAGGTTTGGCCAGCTCATTGCAGATTTTGAAGAGTTTGGCCGAGTTGTTAAATGCCGGAGAGACGCGGGCTTGGATGTGAGCTCTGTTCTTGGTGAGGAGAGAGAGTCTGTACTGCCTTTGGAGCAGGCGGCAAACCAGTTTGTCAGAGGGTGCACATGTTGCCATCCTCTTCCTCTCAGCCACCCTGCACTTGCATTTAAGGGTGACGAGGCTGGAGTCGTACCAAGAGTTGCACTTGGATTTGGGCTTCTAGTGGATTCTCATGACAGGGGCAAGCACATCAAGAGTGTCGGAGAGAGAAAGATGAAAGTTGGAAAGGGCTGGGTGAGGGTGTGAGTCAGCCAAAGGTGCAGAAGGAGGAGAGAAAGCAGTGGCAAAAGCCTCCATTGACGCACGCTTCATGGGTTGGATGACCGAGAAGGTAGGTGGCAGTGCTGGAGTCGGCTTGGTCTGAGGGGTAGAGAGAGAGAGATGGGAGGAAAGTGATCACTTGTGGGGAAAGGAGTGATGAGAGGGTTGGAAAGGGGGAGGTCTGAGGAGATCAGAACATCCAGGGTGTGCCCTGCAGAGTGAGTCAGGCCAGAGGGAAGAATAGAGAGAGAGAGAGAGAGAGAGAGAGAGAGAGAGAGAGAGAGAGAGAGAGAGTCACAGAAGTTGCGAAAGAGTCCTGCAAAAGGACAAGAAGCATCCAAGTAATTTTGTATAGTCCGAGGAGGAGGCGAAGTTGAGAGGTAGAGGTGAGGAGGCAGGAGGAGAGGTGTTCCCACTCAGAGAGGAAGGAGTCTAATGGGCCAGGCAGCTGGTAGATAGTGGTCACAGTGAGAGAAAGGCCAGGAGAGAGAGAGAGCCTGCACACCAGGCATTCAAAGGAGGAGTAGTCCTGCATATGAATGAAAGAAGCAGGGTTCCACTCCGGCTAGATCAAGGCTGCATCCCCACTGGGCGATTGGTTCTGGGCACAGAGAGGATCTTTTAGCCATCAGGAAGTAGAGTGTCAAAGCTTGTGACAGAGCTGGCCTTGAACCATGTCTCGGTCAGACTGAGAACATCCAGAACGAGTTCTTCCAGGAGATGGCAGATGTCAGAGGAGTGTTTGACAGCTGAGCGAGAGTTGAGAGTAACAATGTGGAGCTGGTTGCCTCTTTGACGGAATTCCAAGGACAGGTACAGGTCAGAGGTACACCCTGTGGTAGTGTTGAAGGTGCCCGAAGATGGGCAGAGGAGGTAGTAGGAGAGGGAAAGGTAGCCAAGGAGGAGGAGGTGGGTGCCCGAGGAGTGGAGGAGGAAGGAGGCAACAGGATGGCTGGACAAGCAGCAGAGGCAGCCATAGAGGTGGCAGAGGATGGAGGAGGCAGAGGAGCCAGAGAGGGGAAAGAAGGGACAGCAGGATAAGAAAGGAAGTTGATAACGCGCGGGAAGCGTCTATCAAAAAGGAGGAGGTTGGTTTGAGGGCCTTGGACCAAGAAAGTGCCGTTTTGGTAAACATTAATGATGGTCTTGGAGGAGTGGAAGGGGGTAAGGAGAGCCACCCATCAGGTGCCACCATTAATGGGTGAAGAGGAAAAAGGAGAGAGAACAGAGATCATATGGGGGGTCAATAGGCCTGGAGAGGGAATGACAATGAGGATGTTGGTAAGGGTCTGTCTGGAGAAGGCACCGGTGTAGGTATCAGTGATAGGGAGGCATGGGTTGGAGACCAGGAGGTCCCTTTAAAACATCTTCCTACCAGACTTAGTGAGAAGGATAAGATAGTCGATAGACAAGCAGTTAGAGAAGATAGGCGAGACAGAGAGCACCATAGAGGGTGCGGAGGGCAGAGTGGGGGGGAGTGGAGAGTGGGTGTGTAAGCTAGGGAGCAGGCAGGAGAGGTGGAAACACTAGGGTGGGGGGGCAGAAGGAGGAGGAGGGGCACACAGCAGACAGAACAATGACCGAAATTCAGATGCAATGTATAGTCAAAGTCAGTTGCTGAAGGAACCTAGAAATAAAGAATGGACAGAGTAAGGATGCAGGCAAAACAATGAAAGCAATCAACCAAGGAGAAACAAACATGCCAAAAACAGAACAATTGACCAGGGAACCTAGAAGAAAAGAATGAACACAGCAAGGATGCAGGCAGTATGATGTAAGAAAACAACCATGGATAGCAAAACGCCAGAAAACAGAACAAACAACCAAGGGAACCTAGAGGAAAAGAATGTACACAGCAGGGATGCAGGCAGCGCAATATAGCCAACAACCATAGAGAACAAAATCACAGAGAAGTACACACTAGGTCAGGGGAAGGGGTGTAGGAAAGGGAGAAGGAAACTGCCCTTTGGGGATGCTGAGGGCACGTGACCGAGTGGAGAAGACCGGCCTAGAGTTGCGAGGGAGTGCACGCAGATAAGATGTGAGTGAGCGCACGCATTCTAGGATTGTGAAGGAACACACGTGGCCTAGGATGCGAGGAGGGCATGCAATCAAAGATTGCGAGGGAACGGACACGGCCTAGGATGCGAGGGAGCACACGCAAAGATTGCGAGGGAACAGACGCGGCCTAAGATGCGAGTGAGCGCATGTAATCTAGGATTACGAGGGAACGCAAGCGGGCCAGGCCGCGAGTCAGCGCCCACATTCAAGAATTACGAGGGAACGCTTGCGGCCTAGGATGCGAGGAAGGGAACGCACACTGCCTACGATGCACGGGAGCACACACGGCCTAAGGTGTGAGTGTGTGCAAGCGATCAGGGATTGCAAGGAAGCGTAGTGAGCAGGGAGCGAGGGGGCTGAAGGACATATCTCGGGAGGAAAAGTAAAACGTGTGCAAGAGTGAGAAGGGGCACCAAGTGAGGGGGATTACGTTGAGAGAAGCAAACTAACTTTCCCCGCAACTTCTTACCTGGCGACTGCAGACAGGAGGTGTCACACTCACAGTCTGCACTGCGTCCCCTTCGCTGCAAAACACCTGCTTCACCCAACACTGTGGCCTTGTCCTTCAAGGGCTTTGCCGCAGAGGGTCCGTACCTCATTTCTTATAGGCACGGATGCAGGACATAGCGAAGCATGCTACTTATCGTCGGGAAGGGCCTCCTGTGCACTTGCATCGCTCAACACTGCGGCCCTTTCCTGCGAGGGCTGCCGCAGAGTGTCCGTACCTCGGTTCTTATAGGCATGGATGCGTGGACGTAGCGAAGCATGCTATGTATCATCGAGCAGCGTCTCCTGTGCACCTGTGTCGCTCATCACCGCAGCCTTGTCCTGCAAGGGCTTTGCCGCAGAGGGTCCGTTCCTCGGTTCTTATAGGCACGATGCATGGACATAGTGAAGCATACTTTGTATATTTGGGCTGCATCTCCTGCACACCTTGTCGCTCAACACTACGCCTTGTCCTGCGAGGGCTCTGCTGCAGAGGGTATGTATCTTGGTTCTTATAGGCACGGATGCGGGATGTAGCGGAGTGTGCTACTTATCATTGGGCAGCACCTCCTGCGCACATGCATTGCTCAACACTGCGGCCATGTCCTGCGAGTGCTTAGCCGCAGAGTGTCCATACCTTGGTTCTTATAGGCATGGATGCGTAGATGTGGCATAGTGTGCTACGTATCATCGGGCAGCATCTAGTGCGCACATGCATTGCTCAACTCTGCGGCCTTGTCCTGAGAGGGCTTTTCTGCAGAGTCTGTACCTCTATTGTTATAGGCATGGATGTGTTGACGTAGCGAAGCATGCTATGCATCGTCGGGCAGCATCTCCTGTGCACCTCTGTCTCTCAACACTGTGGCCTTTTCCTGCAAGGACTTTGCCGCTGGGCGTCCGTACCTCAGTTCTTATAAGCATGGATTCGTGGACGTAGTGAAGCATGCTATGTATCATCGAGCAGCGTCTCCTGTGCACCTGGTCGCTCAACACCGCGTATTGTCCTGTGAGGGCTTTGCCACAGAGGGTCCATACCTCGGTTCTTATAGGCATGGATGAATGGACGAAGTGAAGCATGCTACATATCATCGTGCAACGTCTTCTGCACACCTGCATCACTGAACATTGCAGCCTTGTCCTCTGAGAGATTTGCTGCAGAGGGTCCGTACCTCAGTTCTTATAGGCATATATGCATGGACGTAGCGAAGCATGCTACGTATGGTCAGGCAGCATCTCCTGTGCACCTGCATCGCTCAACACAGCGGCCTTGTCCTGCGAGGGCTCTGGATGCACCCTCTTTCTCTAATAGGTGAGGTTTAAGCCAAGCCAAGGGGCAGGGAGGTCCAAAAGGATGAGTAGAGCTGAGAGCTTGCAGTGGTGAGCATCAGGGAGACCTGCAGGAGTGCAGTCCCGGTGAAGTGATTACAACAGACAGCAGGTTAAAGTGGATTTCAAGGTCCTTATCCTCAAGCTACTTAGTGATCTGGTTGAAGAATACCCACTCAAGGACCTTTCATTACTGGGGCATGAGGAAAAAGTACACCATGGTTTCATCCAAGGGGCAAGACATTTGCAGATTTAAAGGAGGCGAGAAAGAGAGAGAGAAAGAGAAGGGCATATGATTGGGTCTAAGTGTTTCAAACTTGTGGAGCAAACAGATTGATGGGGCACAAGAAGGGTTGGTGCTGCTAAAGATGGATGCTAATTTGGATGGGGTAGTAAGGGACAAATGGTCGAGGCTAAATAAATGGGAGGCAGAGGTGGTGGACAACATGAGAGTCAGGCAGGAAGAGATTGTATGGCTGTGAGAGTGTCACATATTCTAGAGATTTGAGAGAAAAACAGAGCAGAAGTGACTACTAAAGGAGGAGATTAGCTTTGTGAAGTGGGTGGATGTAGAAGAGTGCAGTGCAGAGGAGAGAGCAGCAGTGGAAATAAGCTGGCCATTAGTGGCCAATGCTCGCCACACTCAGTGCATGGCAGGCTTCATCGTGTAATCTCAACACAAATGTATCGCAGAGGAAAAGGAGCATACTTTTCAGTTACCATCCTATTCTCATATTCCCATCTTTGGTGACACAATGTGACGTGTTATGACAGAAAGGTAAAGTTATGAACAAATCCTTTTTATGAACTCCACTATAAAACCAGTGTATCCCACCCACCTTTTCTGTACATTAAATGCAAACAGTGAACTCTTTGGTACGTACATCTTTTCAGCTTTGCAGGGGTAGAATACACAGCCATCATTTCCACTATGTTTCTGGCTTAAGTGCTATGTACTGTTACATCCCCAAGTGGCACGGGCGCTGCACGTATGACACATCTGTTCAGATGGCTCTTGATTTGTCGTGTCTATATAGATTCTGCAAGTATCGACTACATGTAGCGTGCCATAAAGTACAGTTGATATATGTTGCCTTTATGAGTTTGGCCACAACAGTAATTTGATTGGGACTGATTGGCATCATCTGTGGAGTATCAACAAGCTTTTGCAAAGCCGATAGTTTGGGCTCATGTCTAAGTCAGGCACAGACATAGACTCTGACATGACCAAGACATCCACTGCACTCACTGGCTTTACTTAGCCTCATCAATCCACCTGGTATGATAGCCTTTGCTTGGTTAACCATCCTCAAACCGCACTAATCACCAAGAACTCAAAGTGGTTGTGGCAAGACCAAACCATGGCCAAGTGCAGCAGCTGCCAGCTCGGGGTCCAGCTCCGGATTACTTAGGTACTCTGGCAGGGTAGAACTGGCAACTTTCGGCTAGTAGAACAAGTACAAAATAGTAACACATGGTGCAGCGGTGCCAGCCTACAGCACAGTAGTCCGAAAGCACCTTTGAAATTGTATATTCAAAAATACTTGGAGGGAAAACACGCAGTAAATAATAGGTTTGTATTGTTTAACATAGCAATTCCTTTTTAAGGGAAACACCATGGACCGAGCCGGGAGGAAAGCTCAGGGGCACAACGAATAGCAACACAGGTTCGAATCCCGGTCTTGTGCTTAGAAACTAGTCTCCGGTATTAATCGCGATATAAAAGAACAATTATAATGTGATGCATGTGTCATAACACAGCAACAAGTCTGTGTATCGCAATGCAATGGAGCTGCCAACCATTCACTTCCAGGTCACTGGCCCATAGAGTATATAATGTGACTGAGAACCCAAGACAAGGAACCTCCTCAGGTGCATCTCTCTATTGCTCACCACTTGCTTTGAATGTCTTTTCATGTTGAATGCTGATAGCAACTGGAAGCAGGGCCTGCCTGTCCTACCTTGTCTCTTGGGTTAGCTCAGTTTGCAGAGTACTAGTGTTTGTCCCCTAACATGGGTTATTGTTAGTCGCCCAAAATCATTATTGATGCTCAGGGTCTTCATTATGCACTTAGTTTGTATACTGGTTCATGCATTCCGTATCTTTTTTCAAATGTATTTAATGTGCTTGGTTTTACAGTAAACCTTTCACACCTTAATCCAATTTCAAAATTACGTATTTATGTAAAATTATTTAATATATATAGAGCGAAACCAAGACCAATTAAAACTAGCTATAAAATTCATAAAATTGAATCCATCGTGCATAGATCTCATTAATTTCTAAGACATCTCGTACAAAATTCATTGTGCCCATACTTAAATCTGATTACTGCTCATAAGACTGAAGATCTCATTGGAATGTCTATTGGTAAATGGCTATAAAAACCTAGAAAAGTACATGGTGCATTTTTGTGATAGCTCAGGACAAATGACCAGTAAGTGTTATCACGCGTATACGAGTGATTTCAGAGTGTACGAAAAAGATTAAGCCTTAGGCATAGAAAGTCATATCCACATTTTCTATTGGGCGATCTCCTAAAATAAGTGGCCAAGAAAACTACACCTTTCTCCGGTACATGAGTAGATCTATATACCGTGTATCCAGAGACGTAGCCAGCATTGTCTAACAAGTAGGGCCTGAAGCTATTGTAGGTGGGTCCACTCCAAGGGATTCCGCAGAGGGAAGAGGATTTGATCTGCTCCTGTACGAGTGCGCAGAAGTGACCGAGCATAGCGAGGGGGCCCCAACCAACCAATGGGCATTCAGAGGGTTTGTCCCCCTGAGAACATTTTATACATAAAAGGTTAGAATGGTGGAATTTACAGTAAAAATTCTGTGACAAATTAGGTTAAAAACACATAGTTTACAATCGGTTTTGCAGGGTAAAATGTTAAAAAAACACATTAGATGCCAAGTCACCAACAATGCACAGGAACATTTTCAAACACATTTTCACTGTGCCTTTGCACACTATGTGCCAGTACTCTGCCAGTGCAGAAAACATTCTCACTCTCATTGTGCCCATACATATCCACGCTGGATTCAACTATGTATGCTAGTAGAACATACTCCTGTTGGCTTTGCCCATGCTGCAAGTAATGATAATATAACAAAACATGCTTATGATTGCTCTGTCCATATATGCCAGTATCCCCACATAAGAACTGTTTCCTTTGCCCATAGTGTAAGTAATGATACTGTTACAAAACATGTTTATGATTGCTCTGTCCATATATGCCAGTATCCCCACATAAGAACTGTTTCCTTTGCCCATAGTGTAAGTAATGATACTGTTACAAAACATGTTTATGATTGCTCTGTCCATATATGCCAGTATCCCCACATAAGAACTGTTTCCTTTGCCCATAGTGTAAGTAATGATACTGTTACAAAACATGTTTATGATTGCTCTGTCCATATATGCCAGTATCCCCACATAAGAACTGTTTCCTTTGCCCATGGTGTAAGTAATGATACTGTTACAAAACATGTTTATGATTGCTCTGTCCATATATGCCAGTATCCCCACATAAGAACTGTTTCCTTTGCCCATAGTGTAAGTAATGATACTGTTACAAAACATGTTTATGATTGCTCTGTCTATATATGCCAGTATCCCCACATAAGAACTGTTTCCTTTGCCCATAGTGTAAGTAATGATACTGTTACAAAACATGTTTATGATTGCTCTGTCAATGTATGCCAGTATCTCTACATACAAACATACTCATGTTTGCTTTGCACATACTACAAGTAATGATAATATAACAATACATGTTTATTATGGCTCCGCCAAAATATACCCGTATACCCACATAAGAACATACTCGCGTTGGCTTTTTTTCAATGCCGGTATAAAAAAAGCCATGCCATACTAAGAAACCATGTCCCTTCTAGCTACACAAATGCCCTCTCCTCCATATAAGAAAACTCATCATGTTGTATTTGCCCTCGAACACCAGTAAAAACTGCCAATCCCCTGTAAGAAAACATTCCCTTGCAGGCTGCATAAATAATCCACCATGTAAGAACACTCATGCTTTCTATGACCTTGACACCAGTATGACATGCCAGGCCACAGTAAAGAAACATGCCCTCCTCTCCCCTTCCGCATGTAAGAACACTCATCATGTTGGCCACAGTGTGAGAAGATCCAGGCTGCCAGCCCTATTGTAGTATCCTCCCCCACATCAAACTCTCCTCCACGTAATAACGTTCATCAAGATGTCTTTGCTTTGCCCCAAAATGCCACTAAAATGTGAAATGGCCTAATTGAAAAAAAATATTGTTCAAGTGCCCTCTGGGCCCCACCCTTATGCGCGCACGCCCGCGCACACACACACACGCACACACACACTCTATTTATTAACTTAAATGTCATGATGGTGTAAGGCCTAACTTGCCCTATACTAAGGTGGGATTTCCCTACCTATAGAAACTAAGGATAGTCTGTGTCAATAAATTCAAGATAAAAGCCTGTTTGTGTCCAAAACCTACACTTGCCCTCACAACTAAAACTAAACACTGTGTAGGGATGTCAATAACAAAAGAAGTACTGTTCCAAATAAGGTTCTGAGCTTCTCCCAGCTCGGGTTTACTTTCCAGCTCTCCATCCCCAAGATCATAAACATTAACACAAAGTTTCGGGGTTCTCTTCCCCAAGACAATAAAACAGTTCAAAAGGAGCCTCGGGTTCCTGACCCCAAGGTGACAACACAATTAGAAAAGGAGCCTCAAGGTTTCCTTCCCCAAGGCGACAACACAGTTCAAGTAGTCTTAGGTTTTCCTTACCCTAGACATTAGCTGGTTTAACTTGCCAACTCACAATCAGTTCCAATCTCTTAATACAAAAAATCTGTTCAGGTCAACTTTACACTCCTTGAGACTCTTCAACACTTTGCACAGGATGCTCTCTTCTGTATTCATTTCAGCCATCTTTCCTTGGCTGTTTCAGACAGGGTAGCCTCGGTCTAGGCACATTTTTCGGACCACAAGGTCAACCCACTACAGATCCCGCAGCCGATAACCCTTGGCTTTCTTGCCCACACAGCTTTCCTTGTCACTACACCTGTGCTCTGAATCACATTCACTTTGGTTTCTCTTTGCCAGTCTCTTGGATTTGCCACAATATGTTTATCTTTTATTCAACAAGATTCATTCTTTATCTTTCAGTATTCATTACCAGTCTTTTGCACATGCCTGTATTCTATTTGTTGGCTCATCACAGCTTTCTTTTAGTTTGGTATTCAATAATGCTTAATTCATGTTGACAGAAGAACTACAACCCCCATGGTAAGAGGAGAAACTTGGTCTATGAAAGAAGAGCTGACCTTGCCTGTTGTTCGAGAGCTTGGATTGTATTGTTGGGTATAAGACAGAGCTGGATTTTCTTTCAAGCCGGACACCTCGGACCGAACGCAGGACGACCCAAGGCTCATCTTCTCTGCAGTACGATGCTGGCTGGGACACAACTGACTGCTAGAGGCCTTGTGTCAGAGCACTTCGGAGATCTGGCAGGGTTACCGCCGGACTCGTAATGTGGCCCAGTGTGTGCGATAGGGCTGCAGAAAAGGGCCTTAAATGTTCATTGTTCGGGGCGGAAGATAGGAAGGAAGAATAGGCAACATCATGGGGAAGTGTTATGCCGACTACTGTTTAAAGGTCATTTAGCGAGTGCTGGAAAGTTACACAGACAGGGGGCCGGATAGATGCTAGAACGTTCTGGCACGTGATAATGACGACACGAAAGAGGCTAGAAAATACAACATACTGATACATAGGTTGAGAGGCGGCCTTTCTGGGAAAGGTTTAAAAGGAGAAAAAGGTGGGGTCTTCAGCTGTTTGGAGCGTCTTGGTGAGAGAGAGCTGCCAGGTGCTTTCTGTGGCTTCTTGGGTTATTGCTGGGCCTCTGACGGTGAATCCTGGGAAGAGAGTGAGGAGCTTCTGGAAGAAGGAGGGACCTGCAACGGCTGAGAATGGTGTAGCTGCAGAAGGAAGGTGGACGTTCGAGTCGGGGGCAGTGACCTGGCAGAGCTGGGCCGATCGTTTTAAAAAAGTATAAAGCTCAGTGTGAGTATAAGTAGGTCAGTCAATCAGTAGGGTCCCTTTTGCAGGGTCTTAGTGTCAGATTGGACACGGAAGGCAGAACATTTTTAACCCTTTTAGTACCAAAGGGTTAACAAAGTACCCGAGATCCAAAGTATTAGCTGGGGGTTTGCTTTTTTTTTGCAGAAGGGTTTACAATATCATAGTCTCATAATCATCATTTTGCTACTAATCGAACGTGAGGGTAATGGAGTAGCGGAGAGCTGAAACTTCTCCATACTGTAGTGTGTATATAACCAAAGGGTGCTAGTTAGGATACCGCAGGTTTGAGAGAAGCTACTTACTTGTGAATTACTATGCTGTCCAGATGAAAAATGTGTGTTGCTGTACAATGAAAATGCTTACCACAGATGTTTCTAGGTTTTTCAAGTATGAGCTGGTTTGATTGTCTATATGTTCTTTCTGAGAGTCTAACTGTGAAAGCATGTGGTGGTTACTTATGTTGTCTAGTTTGTTTTGGGTTTGCACCTAAAAGTAAAAAGTGCATATACAACAAAGTGCACAGTACAAGGTCTGTAAGGGTGTAGCTAAGATCCTGTGGAAAAAGAGAAGTGTCGGGAATTATAGTGCAGGACCTGATGCCTTTCAGTTGATGCGCTCGTTGAATATCCTCAACTTAAGAGTACAACAGGGTCTCCTCTGAATTTTTGGCAAGGGGTATCTCGGATCACTCCCCTCTGCTTATAACCCTAAAGAGCACACACCACCGACCAGACACCACCTGGTGTTTAAACACGTACTACCTGGTGTTGCCAGAGATTGCCGAGGGACTAGACAAGAAGACCGCAGAATACTTCAAATTAAATGAAGGCTCCGCGGAATGCCCAATTTCGATATGGGCGGCATACAAAACAGTCTTCTGCGGGGAAGCCATCTCCTTGGTGGCAGCCCACCGTAAGCAACACACCCAGATGTTGGTGGACGCTGAAAGACGGGTGTCCAAGACTGAGGAACAATTCCTTGTGCAGGGAACCAGGGCCTCGATAACGGCACAAGAGGCCCTCAGTAACATAGCCCTAGACAATGCCAAGACCGCTCATTGGCTGGTCCGGAGCCAAATCTACAAGAGGGGGGATAAGGCAAACAAAACCCTGGCCTGGCTGGAGAGACGCAAACAAAGTAAGGGGCATGTGCGGACCATCCGATCGCCCGAAGGGGAACTATTGACAGCAGACTCTGACATAGTGGAGTCATTTCCCACCTACTACGAAACACTTTACTCCCCACCCATAGTGAGTCCCACACCCACACCCACTTGCCTCAACTTTCTCAACCAGATAGAGGTCCCGAGACTCTTCACACAACAGGCAGAGCTCCTAGACACTGAGAGCACAGAGAATGAAGCGCAGGATGTGCTAGCACAGCTCCAAACCGGAAAGACCCCGGGGCCTAACAGTTTCCTAGTGGAGACCTGTAAACGACACCGCAACACATTAACAGAACACATGCACCACATGTTCCTCCGGAGCAAAGAACAGGGGGTACTCCCCCTTGACCTCAGGAAAACATACATAGTGGTTATTCCTCAACCCGGGAAGCCCCCAGACGATTGCGCCTCCTATCTGCTCATCTCGCTGATCAACGGAGAGGCAAAGATCCTTGCACGGGTACTGGCTAATAGGCTGCTTGGGGTGATTGAATCCCTCATCCATCCAGATCAGTGTGGGTTCATGCCCAACAGATCCACCCGCATGAACCTACGTAGAGTCCAACTTGCTCTCGACAGGGCCCCGGAGATACAGTGCCCACTAGCCCTGCTAGCAGTCGACTTCGAAAAAGCATTTGACTCAGTCGGGTGGGAGGCCCTATGGGAAATCATGGGCAGGATGAAATTCGGTCAGGGTTTCATCTCATGGGTTAAACTTCTCTATGAATCCCCAGAAGCAACTGTGAGAGTGAATGGCAGGTCTTCCAGATTGTCCACTGGGCCGCGGAACCAGGCAGGGTGGCCCCTTCTCCTCCCTCCTATTCCTACTAGCTAGGGTGGCCCCTTCTCCTGCCTCCTATTCCTACTAGCTATCGAGCCGTTAGCAATTAAACTTCGAACAGACAACAAAAATTGGTCTGGATTCACCTGGCCAGGGGGAGGAGAGGATCGACTCTCGCTATATGCAGACGACCGCCTCATATACCTTAGCAACCCTGTGCAATCGTGTCCCATACTCTTAGGGATTACCAACATTTTTCTGGCCTGAAGGTGAACAACCATAAACTATATACTTCCCAATCCAGGGAGGTGACGCCGCGATCCCCGAGACCTGCCCATACCACGTCTCCATCCGAGACTTCACATATCTGGGCATAAGGATTGGCCCAATTCTGGACAGATTCCTTCAGCTTAACCTACAAAATGTAATTGACAGATTTAGTAAGGATGTTTCCCACTGGTAATCTCTCCCACTATCACTTTACGGGCAGGGCAGCATTGTTCAAGATGATGACACTCCCGAGACTCTTGTACGTCCTACATAATGCTCCATCCCCATTGAAACTTTTGCATCAATAGACAAGAACATACGTACATTGCTTTGGGGGGGAAAACAACCCAGAATCGCACTCACCACACTGCAACGCTCTGTATGGGAGGGAGGCATTGGAAAACCATGTATTCAAACATACTACTTAGCGGCACAGTGGGGGTGGTAAATGATTGGATACACAGGGAGGCCACACTACCACATATCTGCATAGAGACAGCAGCTATGCACCCCGTAACACCCCTTCAGGCTCTATAGGCAGACAATGGACGAGTATCGAAAATACCAAGAAGGTCACTTCATACCCGCCATACCTGGAGGGAAGCACACAAACACATTGGTTGGGGAGTGAAACCAACACTAGCCCAACCCTTATGGTACAATGCGCACCTCCCAGAAATACAAAGAATGGTCTGTCTCGAGAACTGGGAAAAGCGAGGGATATGCACACTGGCTCCAAGAAGGGCGCCTACTAGAGTTTGAAACCCTGAACGACAAATTTGGCCTGACGCCTATGGACCGGTTTAGACATGCACAACTTGCGCGTGCCATACACACCCAATTCCCGGACATAATTCCCAGACATAACCGCTATACCTCTTTGCTCCTCCCTGGAGACCAACATTCTCCCGCAACGCATAACTTCCAAAGTCACCTCCACCCTCTACCAGGCCCTTAATTCTTTCGGAACTTAAGAGCTTACTAAATTGAAAGAAAAGTGGGAAAGGTACTTGGGTGAGCTTGAACCAGAGGACTGGGTAGATGCACTGATGTTCCCCCGCTAGATAGGTATTGAGGCTAAATTGAGGCTGATACAAATCAGAATACTCCACACTCCTATTATCCTCGGACAGCCCTTGCGAAATGGGGAGGGACCGGGGATGAGACTTGCCTCCGATGTAAACGCGGAATGGGCACCTCCTTTCATATGATCTGGGACTGCAACGTGTTACAATCCTTCTGGGATGAATGCATCAATAAGATCTCCAACGTAATAGGAACATCAATCCCGAAGGACCCCAAAATGACACTCCTGGGAATCTGGGGAGAGGTAGACCTCACCAAATACGAAAAACTGTTACTAGCAGTGGCATTAGGAGCCAGGAAACGGCTGATCGCCGCAACTCGGGGTTCGGCAGAATCAATATGCCTGAACCGATGGATCAACGAAGTAAGCAGGTGCGCGTCCATGCAACACCGCATTTACAATGCGAGAGGCTGCCCCCGGAAATTCGAGAAAATATGGGGGAAATGGCTAGAGGCATACTGAGAAATGTCTCTCTCATCATCCCCCCTAACCCCTGCCCCCTTCTCTCCCTACCCTCCTTGGACACCCGATGCACTTGCAACTGCCATCCGTTTTTTGTTTTTCTGATATATCCAATGTACCCCCTTGATCCCATTGCCTCTTACTGTCATTACTGCCGCAACTTTCAGTTGAATGCCTATACTTATGATGTGTTCGTTTTTGTTTTTTGTTGTATAAACCCAAATAAACAGTGTTATAAAAAAAAAGAGTACAACAGGGTTCACACATTTTAGCATTGAGAAATGTGTGCAGAAGTAAAGTAGCTTGATGAAGAAAAACATGAGAACAACTTCTGATCTATTTCCTGTCCACAATATCAGTGACACCTTGAGATCCGCTCCTACCCTCCTTACAAGAGAGGGTGACAAAAGCTGAATGAATCCGTGATCTTCACAATTAATGTTTAGTTTTTTTTCTTGTAGTAGCATTGTGTACAAAAAGCACCAGAATTTACTGGCATTAGCTGTCAATATCAGTGGTTAATGGAATGAGGTATTTTAGCCTTTGTCAAAAGCTTAATAGAAGGGATGGGGGTCTGATCTTGTAACTGCAGAGGTTTGAGTGCCTGTTGAGTGCAAGTGCTAAAGTGCAGGGTTCCTTGTATTGCTTGACATGCAAAGAGAATGGATTCTTTAATGAGCACCGTCTGCTGCTTCTGCAGGTGATTTTGTCATCGAGCTCTTATCTGCCTCTCTGGCAATGCTAATCACTTGAAGTGGTCTGCTTTCCATCGAGTCTTTGATGTGCTTTGTGTTTTATATGGATCAATTATTAAAAAAATCAATTGGACACTATAAACTGGTAAACTACAAGGTAATGTATGTTTACCATTCATCGCAAAACTGTAAATATTCAACTTTCTGGGTGCCTACATATTTTCCTAGAGACACTTACTTTAGTGTATATGTCGTTGAGATGTATTGACCAAAAGAGAGGCATAATTTTGCACTGTTTGTATTGTACTGATACTCTGTGATAGATAATGCTCTCTCTAGTGTGGTCTCTTTGTGGAGCCACACTATTTGTAGACCAGCCATCCATAGCGCTAACCCTGCAAAATGTGAAATATGAATATGAAAACAAAGTTATGTCTCTGCACCACAGGCCCCCCAATAACACCACAGTTTAGTATTTGCACGTGCAGTGCACTTTCTGCACTTTCCTTAATGGGCACCTTAGGTTTGGAAAGCTGGTGGGGGGCTGAGAGCAGTGGAGACCCTGATCAGATCATTGGCTTGGATCATAAAATTCAGCCCGCATTTGGTGCACCCCTTTTGTCTGCTGCAAACACCCCAACGTGCTTATGTTCATTGCAGACCAGCTCCATGCTGTGGTAGTCCCACTCTGACTCTGGATGTAGAAATTATAGCAGAGTTGGGTTTATCCAGTTTATGGTAAGGCACTGGTTGCAGGGCTCATACAGTTTTCTTTCTGCCCTGAAACGCCATGTTATATGAGACAAGTTGCGGGCATCCCAATGGATGACCAACAGGATGTTTCCTCACTGGATAGCCGCTGACTCAAGGTGCATGTGAAGCAGGCAGGTGGGATTTTAATCTGTGTCCATCGGGATGTATTGCACATGTCACATTCCCTTTGTATGGGTCCTCCAACAGTTACCTGTCAATGGACATTCTTCCATTACATTGCCAGACACTCCACAATGCCAATCCCTTATGCCATAGGGCTCAATGGGAATGGGGAGGACGGATGCACTGGCACCATTCAGAATGATGCCCGTGCATTCGACATGCCCTGCTCGCGGGTGCCGGTCCGCCCACCAGGTCCGACCAGATTCTCATCCCCATTACGGGTGACCATGAACAAGACTCTGCTTCCATTAACAAAATATATGCCATCACACAAAACTGGATGGCCTCTAACATCTGATGATAAAACCGAGATCCTCATTGTAGGTACCGCTTTCCGCTTGAAAAACCTCCACCCCGACTACCACACCATTACCATTGACGGAACACCTATACCACTACTTGAACAAGTAAAAACATTAGGTGTTTTTCTCAACTCCAACCTTACCCTGACTAAACACATCAGTGCACTATCATCCACTACCGCCTACACGGCCAAACTCATTGCATTCAGCTGCCAATTTCTCACCCCACAAAACTGCCTCACCCTAGCGCGAGCCCACATACTATCAAAGCTGGATTATGGCAATATCCTCCTGCTAGGTACCACACATTGTTAAAGACTCCAATCAAGCATTCCCACTAGGTCAGTGCCTTGTCTGGAATTGCTCAAGGGAAGCCCTTATTTATATATTTTTATGACAAGTTATAATCTGGATGATGAACCCTTGTATCACGCCCCTCTCTGAGAATCCCCCTGACCCCACTGAGCCAAGAAGTAGGTTTGTTTTGCAAATTGAAAAGGTTTATTTGAAAAATTAAACAATAGATAAATATCACACTTTTATAATAAATTAATATTTGATATCACACTTAGACATATGACAGTGGTGATCAACAATGGATGATGTGATACTAGCACACTGGGTAATTACTCAGGAGTAGTATAGAGGATAAGGTAGCTGAGAATGCTTTATATCGTTCAAGGAAATGCAAGGTGGAAAAGAAGCAACACAGGAATAAACTTGATATGATTTCAGCAAAACATAATATAATCACTTTTCCCCTTTTGGCAATTCACCCCCCTCTATGCCATGTAAGGAGGTGGAAGTAACACACACAGTCTTCAGGAATACAATCACAGTACAATACGAATTCAGTTCCCCCCTAGCAAGCTTAGAGAAACAGGGATGATTTTAAACACAGGCAAAGTACTTTAAAGGTGGTATGCAAAGAAGGGAAAAATATGCTAAAAATGATTTTAATTTCCTCTAGAGGTTCAGGGTGGGTGATAGCTAATTTAAATTAGTTCAGGATCACTTTAGCAATACTCTATGAATGATTGTCAGGTTGCAAACGAATTTCAGCAAAGGAAAGCAAGAAGCTGCTATTTTGACACGTGAAGAAATTTGAGCCAAATTGCAAATCGCGGCACCTTTTCCGAGTGCGTCGAGCGCGATTACGGAAAAAGTATAATGAATAGGAAGTGTCGATTTAGAGCTTCTTGGAAAGTTAGAAACTCAGCTTTAAAATAAAAGTTAAATCACGCTTCTATCACAAACGGTTCATGAGATACGGACGATTTAGTGGAGGTAGATTTTCAGAAATGAAATTTTAAAGTTTCAGAACGACAGATGACAGTTTTGCAGCTTTGAATCAAAAGAAGAGACACGATTTCTATGATGCAGTTCTCAATAGGTTAAAATAGTTTGAATTAGATTATTTTAAACTAAGAGATTGGTGTTGCACAGTTCTGGCTGGGTACACACTCCTAATTTTGGAAGGAATGGGCCTCGTCACAGATCTGGACAACAGGATGGACTGGACTTCTGGCGGTTGGTTCTGAAGTCACAGCTATCTGGGTCAGCTCTGCTCTGCTGGTCTGGTCTGGATCTCTGGTTCCGCTCACAGCGATCTGGTCTGGTCTCTCTGGATACAGCACTGCTTTCTGGGTACTGGTTCTGTTCTGGATTCTGGAGTTCTCCATCAGCGTGCTGCGCAGGAATTCAGTTGAAGGTTGGAAAATGAATTTCCCTGTCTGGCTTCCAGTGGCTCTTTTTATGTCTTTTGAAAATGGGTGCGGATGCTAACTTTCTTTGCCCAACCCACTCACGATTTGATAGGTCAAGGATTTCTCTTTGACCTGATTTGAGAAGGGAACAATGAGTCAGAGTGATGAGGTAGGTTTATGGGTCAGAGGGTCCTCCCCTTGTCAAATTGCACACAAATCTATTTCTGATCCAAATACCCATTTATCTATGTACCATTTTTCTAATATTATCTGTCCAGTTAACATATTTTCTGTAGCACCAAACCATCCGATCCCTGTCTTTGTAAGATGTTGTGTCCACTTATGACAGAATTCTGCCCTTTTCATCAAGAACACAACCTCTAAACTTTTCCAGATTTTACACAAATGTGCACAAGGAATATGGGTATCAGATGGAAAGGTGTCAGATTTTTAACATATATACATTTTGAGTAACAACCTATTTTCCACTACTACTTCCCAGAACATACCACCGATTCCTAACACCTCTTAAAATGTGCACAGAAAAATCACAAGAATAATGATATTATTTATATAATTTTTACAAGTCTGCAGTATGAATTATCCATCTTTTTAAAATTATGCTCTGGCCCCAAAGGGGTGTGGTTTCCCAAAGCACATGGTGGAATTTCTGATTTGTCCACTTCCCCCAACTCAGCTTGCTCACAGAGGCACTGCCCTTCCAGTTTCTCCCAAGAGGTAGCCATTTACGACCCCCCCTAATATAACATTTGCCTGAGCCCAGGACAGTGCATTGTTTAGTTTCCTGCAGTCCCCAGGTGCTCCTCCCCTAATTCAATCAGAGAGGTGTCATCTCCTTTTGGCAGGGGCAGCAGAATGCAGCCAGGCCTGGGAATGCAGCTGCTGATCAAGTTTCAACTCCTGTCGGGGGTAGTTGTCAGGCAGAATTCACTCTCTTTAAGCCAGGCTTTGAGCTAAATGCCACTTTGGTTCCCAGTTTTCTACATTCAAATCAAACTGACAATTTTTACACATGCAGCTAGAACGCTGATTCTAAGTTCAAAACTATGACATTTAACAGTTGCACGCTATGTGACACTCAACAGTAGGTCACTCATGTATTTTAAACATTTAGATTTTAGTGTCTTTCAGTCCAATTTAACTTAGGCTGCTGACATCCACAGATCAGCCAGTTTCATTATGAACATTATTTTAGGCTCTTTCACTTTCCAGATTTTGTATGCACACAAGTCTACCTTCTGCCAAATGTCTGCTGGTGTTCAGTGAGATTTTTGAATATCTTGCCCTGTTTAAAATAGGCATTTTTAGCTTGCATTTAAGAGAACAAAGTTGATTTCAAAGTGCTTTCTGAGCTAACCGGCACTGCTGTTTTTCCATTGGTGCCCATTTCACCCATGGCACTCCTGGCCCATCACGCTCGCACTGGTGGGTGGCAGGTCAGGGGAACATTTTGGTGTGCGCCAACACTGCACGGTTTTCCTCGTTCTGGGATAGAATGATGGGCAGCGACAGCTCAATCCCCACATCTACCCAGTCTATTGATTTAGTTTTGTTCTGGGATAGAATGATGGGCGGCGACAGCTCATCCCCACATCTACCCAGTCTATTGATTTAGTTTTGTTCTGGCCTAATAATTCAACATGGGTCAAAACCCTTGACAAGCCCCCCTGCCCGACTGCGCTTGGATTTCGAGTCGAGGGGGAGTCGGGTGCAAAGGATGTTTTGATCCACGCGCTGGTATGTCCGCATCATCTTCTTCCAATTCCGTAGCATCTTTTCCTCCCTCCAGTTGGATCGATCGGTTCTCCTCGCCGGTCCTGATGGGAATATTGGGCGGTACCCCGGGCCCCTCGGATCTTTGCTCCCGGTCCCCAGGTCCTTCTCCTTGGTCAGTCTCCATGGTTTCATCTCTCCTAGGATGATAAAGCAAAGCGGCAATACACATTCCTAGACATTTTTCCACCACTATTAATGGTGTGGCGAACATATACATTTTAAACATCCGGGTATACTTTGCAGTCTTATTTTAAAAAACAAGATATAACAGGAAACATTTTCATACCAAAATCATGATATTTTAGAGACTATATGCGGGATATTTTAGGGTTGGAACTGAATTACTCTGGAGCGGCCCCCTCTGGGATTCCAGAGGATTCCTCCAGTTGCTGCAGAGTGTGCCTGGGATGGCAACACTTTAGCTGATTTATATGGACCCACTTGTCTTCCCCTTCTGCCAATCTACCTTTGGGGATGCGGATCTTGTATGCAACTGAGGAGACCTTGTCTATAATTTCAAAGGGTACCTTCCATGTAGGCAAACATTTTCGCTGTTTGGCCTGGTTCCTTTGGAAATTGTATAGATAGACCCTGTCTCCCACATTATATTCTTTCCGGGTGGTCTTCAGGTCGTAATGGGTTTTCATGCTATCAGCTGATTTTTCTAGATTCCGCTGTGCATAGGCAAAAGCATGTTGGAGGTGTTTTCTCAAATTCTCCACATACTCATGAGTTGTGGAGGCATTTATCAATGTCTGCTCTTGGGTCCGGTAGAGCAAATGCTGGGGAAGCACTATCTTGCGTCCAGTCATCAACTCAAATGGTGACATTTTAGTGGCAGATGAAGGGGTAGATCTGATGGCATTTAGGACCAGAGGTAATCGGATATCCCAACTTGGCCCAGAATCTGCCACAAACTTTTTTAATATGCTCACAATGGTTCTGTTGTATCTCTCCACTGCACCAGAAGAGGCTGGCCGGTAAGCAATGTGTAGCTTCCTTTTGACCCCCAGTATCTCCCACATCTTTGTCATCACTTCATTGGTAAAGTGGCTACCCCTGTCAGACTCAATCCTTTGAGGTAGACCAAAATGGGAAAAGATGTGGTTAATCATCAGGGCAGCTGATGTTTCTGCCTTGCAATTTGGGGCTGGGAGACATTCCACCCACTTGGTAAACAAGCATGTGACCGTCAACATTTACTTATTTCCCCGAGAGGAGCGAATCACAGGGCCTATGAAGTCGATTTGCAAATCTGACCATGGCAGTGTCATCCCCCTCTTTTGGAGAGGCGCACGGTGTGTGAGGGACGTCGGCTGAAATTGTGCACACACAAGACACCCCTTCAAGTATTGGTCGAGGTCCTGGACCATGTGTGGCCAGTATACAACCTCTCTTAAGATTTCCAGTGTTGTGTGAAACCCCCTATGACCGGCTGTGGCCGCATCATGGGCGTGACTTAACATCAGGCTTCGGAATGAGGTAGGAACCACCCACTGATCATGGCCAGCTTGGGATTTCCTTACCAACAAACCGTCTTGGATACGAAACATTTTTGGACATTTCATCAACACTCTAAGGTCCTCCTTCCCAATGTAATCGGTATCCGTCAGGGGAAAGTTCTCAGGGTCCTCAATGTGTTGGTAAAATTTACCAATTATTGGATCCCCTTTTTGAGCCGTGATCAAATCGGCATCTGGGGTCTCCTTACTCCATTGTGCAGTTGAAAGATCATTGTGAGCATTTGTCTGGGACCTAGTGATAGCAGTGACCTCGATTTCCCCCAACAGGGACTCTATTTCTATTAGATCCCCTTGGATGGCCCCGGTTTTGGCCAGTTGATCAGCTAAGTCATTTCCAGTTTTGTCTGGTCCCTCTACTTTGGAATGACCCTTGATCTTTTTCCAGTAGATGGTCATCCCATTCGAGGTGACCAGATCATCAATATTTTGGATTAACTTTTCATGTTTCAGGGGTTTGTTGTTAGCACATAGCATGCCTCTGGTTTTCCAATTAACCAGGTGCTCCACGAACCCGTTCCGTACATAATCCGAATCCGTGATTATGACCAGTTCGTGGAGTTGATGTTGGACAGCAGTGAGGATGGCTTGATACACAGCCATCAATTCTGCCACCTGACTACTTCGGGGACCAATTTTGTACCCAGCGGAGGGTTCTGGATGGAGACTCGTTCACCCACGCATTCCCTACGCCGGCCACCAGTTCTTTTTCCGCGTTGTTTTCAACATGGTAAGAGCATCCATCCACATAGACAGTGGGCATTCCCTCACACTTGTCTTCTTCAAAGACTTTGTGTGGGGAATTAAGGTATGCCTCCATGTTGTCCTTGATTTTTAGACTTTCGTCCTCGAGACAGTTTTCTCTGGCACAATCATGCAAGTCAGCCAGACCTTGCGCGAGGGGACTCTTCTTGTTTTGGCCATATCTGACCTCCACAGGAAAGCCTTGCATTGACAGAATCCAGGAAGTAATTCGGGAATTACTCACATTTCCGGCCCGGATTCTGTCACTTTGGAGGTATTGCAGAGGCTGGTGTGGAGTCTCCACTATGATGTGTTCCCCCTGGATGAACGGGCGGTAATGCTTCAATGCCCACACCGTTGCCAGGAGTGCCTTCTCACAATCGTTGAATTTTTCCTCCACAGAGGATAAAGTTTTGCTTGCATAGGAGATTACTTTATTGACCTTGTCATGCTTTTGGTATGATACTGCCGTCAAGCACGTATTAGAGAACCCTGTCTCCAGGAAGAACTCCTTGTTTCTGACAGGGTAAGCTAGGCAAGGCGCTTGTGAGAGGCTTCTTTTGAGTTGTCTTACTGCCTCAGATTGTTCTGGACCCCATTCCCACTTGACCCCCCTTCAAAAGATGAATCAGGGGTCTAGTGATCTCTGTGTAGCCCTCAATGAACTTTTTCTGCTGTAATTAGTCAGTCCAAGGAGGCTCCTTAGTTCTCGCAGAGTTGTGGGATCTTTCAGTTTCTGAAGTGCTTCCACTTTCTTTTCCTGGGGACAGAGACCCTGAGGAGTAATCTCATGACCCAAGAAATTAACACGGGTTCTACACCACTGTGCTTTCTGAAAGGAAAGTTTTGCTCCGGCGGCCCTCAACTGGGTCAGAACATAACGGATCTCCGCTATGTGTTCTTCCACAGATGAACTTTTGATGAGGACATCATCTACATAAGCCAGGTTACCCCTCGCACCCAGGTCGGGCATGGCCTTATGTAGGAAAATGTTGAATTCATTGCCGGAGTTGAGGTATCCGAAGGGAGTCCGGGTCCATGTGTACTGCTGGCCCCCGAAGGTAAAAGCCAGCTTGTATTGGTCCTCCCTACTGACAGGCACAGTCCAGTATCCATTGGTCAGGTCTATTGCAGTGAATACCTGTGACCCCTGAATCTGGGCCAGCTCTTGGTCAATGTAGGACAGAGGCCATCGGGAAGTATGGACCCGTTTGTTGAACTCCCTAAGGTCGGCGCAGAATCTCCACTGGCCGTTTGGCTTCAATATTCCCAGCACCAGATTATTGAAGGTGCTGTGTACTGGACAGATTATTCCCCGGGACTCAAGGTTCTTAATTATTTCAGTAAGGGACTGCATGGATGCGAGAGGCAAGCGATATTGCTTCACAAACACTGGAGTCATGCCAGGGTCCGTGGGAATTGTTGTTGTGTGGATGTCGGTGCGACAACAGTCATATGAGTCGACCGCAAAGAGACCTTGGAAATCCAAGAAAACTTGTTTCAACTTTTGCTTCTGTTCCAGAGTCACGCAGGCATCAGCTAGGTTGACTCTCTCTCCCACCATCTGCATGAAGCCTGGAAAGACTTCTGGTTTCGCTATCTCCGTGGCCTCCTCCAGCTGGGTGGAGAAGTCCCTGGTCAGAGTGCTGATTTGGACTGGGGGCTTCAGGTGGGAGAGGCAGCCCTCAATGACCTGGAAAATCACCTCATCCCTTCTGAAGTCACAAGTCACATCTTCCTTACGATAAGGGCAAGAAGTATACACCAGGAAGTTCCCCCCATGCCGGGTGAAGATCCTGTCTGGTGTTGTATTGTCATCACTGTCACTGTCAAAACAGTCCTTGGGGATTAGTCCTAACAGTTCATTTCCTAGATCAATGGAAAAATGACGGTCTTCAACCGCCATTCCAATAATGGTGCCTGCGGCTAGAGTAATACTCTGTAAGTCGCTGTTGTCCACCTCTATTGGAATGGTGTCATGTTCTATGTTGACTAATGGTGTTGGGTTTACCCGCAACCCTTGCTGTTGAAGGAAAGCATTTAGATGAATATAAGCATCATGGTTTTTCAATTTTTGTCCTCTTTTAACTTTCACTTCCAGGGAGAATTGCCGGGTCCTATCTGGGATGGTGACTTCCTCTTTAATCTGAATTTCAACTGCATAAGGTAGCAATTGAGCTGACCTAAATGCTTTTTCTGGATCATCAAAGCACATGGGATTATCCGCTAATCGGGACCAAGCTTTGAAGTTTATTAGGTCCAAACTAATGGCAAAGGGATTGAGAATGTCACTGCCTAAGTAAAAGGCGGCAGTGACGTCTCGCACGACCCAACAATTATGGACTATGCTCTTGTTGCCAATGGAGATTTTGAGCATACACCTGCTTGGCAGGAGATGTTTCGAATTGGGTGTTTCAAGATGCATTTCCCATTTGTCTATCAGTTTGAATGTGGGAATGGCTGGATCTTTTGGGAGTTGGCGGAACATGGCTTCGCTGATGAAGCTCTTACCGTTGTTCACACACACTCGAGCGAGAACAGAGTCCTTCCCATCATTTAACTGAACAGGGATGAACAACTGCTCTCCAATTTGCTGAACATCAGCCAGGCTCTGAGCTGATTTCACATCTTTCTGGACTATCGGAGTGGAATACCACCTTAAACTGGAGGGAAGGTTGATTTTCAGAGATAGAGAGGACCCCCATCACCAGTCTGTTGTCCTACTGCTATTACTGTCACATCTGGAATTTGGTTGTTCTGGAAGTGAAATTCTACTTGGTCAGATTTTTGTTCAACCATGTGGCACGTGCCGTTTAAACTAACATGGTTGACACTCTGCTTTCATTTTATTGGTTGGCTAGACTGGGTCCATGCAATCTATTAGGGGTGACAACCTTCTCAGAAGGTCATTCCCTAGTAAACAAGGGGTGCCCTCTGGAGTCACTACTATGACCGGGTGTTTCACCTTGTGTCGCCCAATTTTGATGTCCAAATCTGCAGTCCCCTCGATGGGAATATACTTCCCGTCAAAGTTCTGGAGTTTTCCAGGAAGAGAGGTGAGAGGAATACGGTAATTCTCCCCCCTTCCTGCATTTAGTTCATCAAAGGCCCTTTTTGACAGAAGGGTGGCTTGGGATCCAGTGTCCACCAGTGCCGAAATTGTACCCTGCTCCTGTACTTGTACCGGGGCATAGTATCTTCCCTCCTTCTCCTCAAGGGGGCACAGATAATGCACATTTTTGGACAACTGGTAGGCTAATTTTCTGGCTTTGGACATTGCGAGAGAAGATATTTGGGTAGAATTCTGTGGAGAGTCATGGGAATCTGAAAAAAAAGAAGTTTGCAACTAGATATTGATGCAGTTTTTGGTTCCCCTGGTTCAGGTTCTGGGCCGCCCCCCCTTTTTTGGAGGCAGTCACCTGGATGGCTTTGAACCAGGGGTTTCCGGTCTTGTTGGTTCTGGGATAGAATGATGGGCGGCGACAGCTCAATCACCACATCTACCCAGTCTGGGTTGGAATCCCTTGGGACCCATTTTTCCTTGGGAGGGGTTCCCCCATCTCTGAGGGAGAAGATCCTTTTCCCAGGATCCTTTGAGGATCCCTCTCCCTCAAATTGGAAGACCTGTACCTCCTCCACAAAATGGGTCTGTTTGGGTCATTTGTTTCTCCTACCTCCTCTCTGCTCCTTGGGTGGCAGACTTCCAGGGGTAGGAGATTTTGTTTCCGGTTCCTGGTTTTCCAGGGGCTGTTTACAAGTTGGGAAGGAAGCTTCCTCCAAGGCTTTACACCCCCCTTCCCCTTGTGCCTCCTCCCTGGGAACCGGTGGGTTATCGGGGTGCTGCCCCCGTCATTGTTCTGGAGCACCAGACCCAGAGTTTGGGGCATTCTGCGGTGGCATGCTCATCTGAGGGTTCTGTTGAGCCCTCAGTATGTGACTCAGATCCCGTGCCATATTTTGGACCTGGCGTTCAAGTTGGGAAACCCGCTCAGGCTGATACAGGGTTCTATTTTCTCCCCTGGGCTGATCCCGGGAAGGGTAGCTATCCCTTCTCTGGTAGTACCCTGGGTTGGGAAGATTTGGGTACCCCTCCACCCTTGGCCTCCCCTCTCCCAGATTCGGTTGTCTGGGCTCAGGGAATTGGGGAAAGAAGGATGGATGATTTTGGGGGTGGAAGTTGGGTGGATAACTGGGGAACAAGTTCTGCCCAGGGTTTGGTGAATTTCTGCCCCCCTGTGGGAAGTTCGAAGGGAAGTTCCCTGGGTTGGGCGCTTGGTTGGATCCCCCCCTTGGGCCAGAGGAGTCCACACGTAACCCAGGATTGGACTGTTTCCCTTATAGCAGGGACTTACATAGTCGGGGGAGCGAGGGACACATTTGTGGGACTACCTCCTTGACTCCCTGTCTGTGACTGGCCCGAGGGCCTTCTGGGTTTAGAATTATTTGGTGCATGCAGGTTTTTAGGCCCCCCCATCTCCAAATCTAAAACGGGGGCAACCTTTACCTCTGCCACCTTGGCAGCAGCAGGGGTGCTGTTGGTTTTGGGGTTTTTGGGCTGATTCTTATTTTCCACCGGTTTCTGCACCTCATAGATGCGGGTGGCTTGCTCAATGACCCAGTCTAAAGATCTTTTCTCGTGAAAATCTCTCACAAGCTGGGTCATTATGTATTTGGGGAGAGCATGGAAAAATGTGTTGATGAATTCTCTGCTGTCCGTGCGCACCCTTCTGGTGGTCTGCACAAAGGCACGCTTTAATTCCTGCACAAATTCTTATGGGGCCTGATCCTCCCCACATTGCAAATTGTAGGCTGCCTTGCGAGCCTCTTGGGGATTCCGGTGAACAGAAAAATGTTTCAAGATGCCCGCCCTATATGTGGACCATCTTGAATGGTTTTGGTCCTCCAGCCCCGCAAAGAAACTGGAGTATTCTGGGGAGAATGTCCATTTGACATACTGAATGCAGCTACTGCTGTCCTTCAAATGGAAAGTCTCCATCATTTGCTCATAGAGCTCCAAGTGTTCCCAAACGGAATACTTGGCTTTCTTCTGATAAGGGGTGATGACACTCCTTATTGCCTTGATCTGCTTTAAGGGGTCCTTAAGCAAGGCCCTTTTTGCCTTATTGGCCTTTTTGGTTCGGGTAACCCTGGTCCACTCATCCTCTGACTCAGAAGCACTGCTCCCAGCCAGAGGTGCCCGTCTGATCTTCCAGGCTCTCCCGGATTCTGCGAGCCTGGGAATGGCTGGCAGAATGTGGGGACCTGGTCTCCTGTGTCCTGGGCCGCTCAGAGGAGTCTTCAGATCCCTCCTTGCTGCCAGGATTTGATGGGTACCCCCCCCACTGACCTAACTGGGCAGAGGTTTTCAGGATGCCCTTAGTGGGCCTACTCTCCTGGGGTTCCCCACTAAATTGCACTGTGCTGGGGTGCCCATACCCGGATGCCCGCCCCTCCATTCCTGGGAGGTACTGGCCTATGAACCCCATACTTTTGGCTGGATAGTAATCTGCCCTCCCTGTGGCCTTGTGCTCATGTGCACCAGGGGACATGGGGGTGGCAGAGTCCAAGAACTGGGAGAGATGAAGGCCTCTGGTACTAGGGCTCCTGAGGTTATGCTCAGGTGTTTCCCTTTCCCAGCGAACTTCACCTCTATCAGCCCCTGCTCCCTGTTGCAATGCAAGAGCCTGCGCTTTCAGTTCCTCAGTTAAGGCCTTACTAGACTCTATCAGTCTCTCCTGCATGGCTACCTGTTGCTGGAGCCTATCATTGTGCTGACAGAGAGCCTCGTTCTCTCTCTGTGCCTCCTGATTGGTCCTGGAATACTGGGCCCGTCTTTGCTGCAGGAGGGTTACCTCCTGAGTCCCATCCCTACTGGCCTGTGCCTTTCTTGCCAGAGCATCTTCCACCCTCCTGGTGTGCTCTAACAAGTTCTGGTTCTCTTTTTGGAGGTCACCCAGCCCCTGGAGGGCCAGGTGATTTTCTTCCATTTTTTCTTGTAATTGGCAGACTTCCTAGCCTAAGGTGTCCCTTTCCTGAGCAAGAGCCTGCATCTGTGCCGCCAGGTCGTCCCTCTGCTGTTGAAGGGCACCAGCTTTCTGGCGCTCTTCATCAAACTCTGCCTGGGTATCCAGGTCTTTCAAAATCAATGTATTGCTTTCCTCTTTCTCTCTGTCTAGTTGGATTTGCAGGGTGGCTACCTGCTCTGTGCATGCCCTGTTGAAATTGATCTGTTGCTCCAGCTTTTTCTGGCACTGCAGTAAGGAGTCCAAACTGTCTTGGTGCTCCTTCTGCAAAGCCAGAATTCTGGTATCCTGGTCAGCCTTTTCCTGTTGCAGGATATCCATATCCTCCTTTATTTTAATGATGTACTGTCTACTATCATTTTCTGACTTCTGGCTCCTGTTCAGCCTCTGTTCAGAAGAGTCCAGGTCAGATTGGGCCTTCTCTAACGCCATCTGTTGCCTATTTGCCAGATCTTGGCCTTCAGCACATTTGTCCTGCATGGCTCCCATATATAGATACAAATATGGCGCTATCCTGGCAATCTTATTGTGTTCATCTTTGGCCTTAGGAGTCATATATAGTTCACTCAGGGCCACATGTAAGGGACCCTGATCTCTTCAGATATCTGACCCAGTTGTAGTGACCTGTTGTGTGATCGCCTGCAACCATACATTTTGGTCCTGTTCAGACCATTCACCTCTCACAAACAGTTTATGTAGGAGGTGCTCCCTAGCTATCATCATATCTACCAAGGTCGTCATTCTGGAGATTGATTTCCTTCCTGACTTACAGACGTTTGTATTTTATTTTGCAAAACAGACCGTTTCCTTAGAGCTTTCCTTTGAGGAGTGCTTTACAGCGTAACACAGCGTGGTGATCTAACCGGATATGTATCCTGTCAGCTGGCACACTGTATTAATCTGCACAAGTGATAGGTCTAATCCAGAATCTCCCGGCTCGAGCCCCCCACTCTGTTAAAGACTCCAATCAAGCATTCCCACTAGGGCAGTGCCTTGTCTGGGATTGCTCAAGGGAAGCCCTTATTTATATATTTTTATGACAAATTATAATCTGGATGATGAACCCTTGTATCACGCCCCTCTCTCAGAATCCCCCTGACCCCACTCAGCCAAGAAGTAGGTTTGTTTTGCAAATTGAAAAGGTTTATTTGAAAAATTAAACAATAGATAAATATCACACTTTTATAATAAATTAATATTTGATATCACACTTAGACATCTGACAGTGAGTGATCAACAATGGATGATGTGATACTAGCACACTGGGTAATTACTCAGGAGTAGTATAGAGGATAAGGTAGCTGAGAATGCTTTATATGGTTCAAGGAAATGCAAGGTGGAAAAGAAGCAACACAGGAATAAACTTGATATGATTTCAGCAAAACATAATATAATCACTTTTCCCCTTTTGGCAATTCACCCCCCTCTATGCAATGTAAGGAGGTGGAAGTAACACACACAGTCTTCAGGAATACAATCACAGTACACTACGAATTCAGTTCCCCCCTAGCAAGCTTAGAGAAACAGGGATGATTTTAAACACAGGCAAAGTACTTTAAAGGTGGTATGCAAAGAAGGGAAAAATATGCTAAAAATGATTTTAATTCCCTCTAGAGGTTCAGGGTGGGTGATAGCTACTTTAAATTAGTTCAGGATCACTTTAGCAATACTCTATGAATGATTGTCAGGTTGCAAACGAATTTCAGCAAAGGAAAGCAAGAAGCTGCTATTTTGACACGTGAAGAAATTTGAGCCAAAATCGCGGCACTTTTTCCAAGTGCGTCGAGCGCGATTATGGAAAAAGTATAATGAATAGGAAGTGTCGGTTTAGAGCTTGTTGGAAAGCTTAGAATCTCAGCTTTAAAAGTGAAATCACGCTTCTATCACAAACGGTTCAAGAGATACGGACGATTTAGTGGAGGTAGATTTTCAGAAATTAAATTTTAAAGTTTCAGAATGACAGATGACAGTTTTTCAGCTTTGAATCAAAAGAAAAGACATGATTTCTATGATGCAGTTCTCAATAGGTTAAAATAGTTTGAATTAGATTATTTTAAACTAAGAGATTGGTGTTGCACAGTTCTGGCTGGGTACTCACTCCTAATTTTGGAAGGAATGGGCCTCGTCACGGATCTGGTCACCAGGATGGACTGGACTTCTGGCGGTTAGTTCTGAAGTCACAGCTATCTGGGTCAGCTCTGCTCTGCTGGTCTGGTCTGGATCTCTGGTTCTGCTCACAGCGATCTGGTCTGGTCTCTCTGGATACAGCACTGCGTTCTGGGTACTGGTTCTGTTCTGGATTCTGGAGTTCTCCGTCAGCGTGCTGCGCAGGAATTCAGTTGAAGGTTGGAAAATGAATGTCCCTGTCTGGCTTCCAGTGGCTCTTTTTATGTCTTTTGAAAATGGGTGTAGATGCTAACTTTCTTTGCCCAACCCACTCATGATTTGATAGGTCAAGGATTTCTCTTTGACCTGATTTGAGAAGGGAACAATGAGTCAGAGTGATGAGGTAGGTTTATGGGTCAGAGGGTCCTCCCCTTGTCAAATTGCACACAAATCTATTTCTGATCCAAATACCCATTTATCTATGTACCATTTTTCTAATATTATCTGTCCAGTTAACATATTTTCTGTAGCACCAAACCATCCGATCCCTGTCTTTGTAAGATGTTGTGTCCACTTATGACAGAATTCTGCCCTTTTCATCAAGAACACAACCTCTAAACTTTTCCAGATTTTACACAAATGTGCACAAGGAATATGGGTATCAGATGGAAAGGTGTCAGATTTTTAACATATATACATTTTGAGTAACAACCTATCTTCCACTACTACTTCCCAGAACATACCACCGATTCCTAACACCTCTTAAAATGTGCACAGAAAAATCACAAGAATAATGATATTATTTATATAATTTTTACAAGTCTGCACTATGAATTATCCATCTTTTTAAAATTATGCTCTGGCCCCAAAGGGGTGTGGTTTCCCAAAGCACATGGTGGAATTTCTGATTTGTCCACTTCCCCCAACTCAGCTTGCTCACAGAGGCACTGCCCCTCCCAGTTTCTCCCAAGAGGAAGCCATTTACGACCCCCCCTAATATAACATTTGCCTGAGCCCAGGACAGTGCATTGTTTAGTTTCCTGCAGTCCCCAGGTGCTCCTCCCCTAATTCAATCAGAGAGGTGTCATCTCATTTTGGCAGGGGCAGCAGAATGCAGCCAGGCCTGGGAATGCAGCTGCTGACCAAGTTTCAACTCCTGTCGGGGGTAGTTGTCAGGCAGAATTCACTCTCTTTAAGCCAGGCTTTTAAATAAATGTCACTTTGGTTCCCAGTTTTCTACATTCAAATCAAACTGACAATTTTTACACATGCAGCTAGAACGCTGATTTTAAGTTCAAAACTATGACATTTAACAGTTGCAGGCTATGTGACACTCAACAGTAGGTCACTCATTTATTTTAAACATTTAGATTTTAGTGTCTTTCAGTCCAATTTAACATAGGCTGCTGACATCCACAGATCAGCCAGTTTCATTATGAACATTATTTTAGGCTCTTTCTCTTTCCAGATTTTGTATGCACACAAGTCTACCTTCTGCGAAATGTCTGCTGGTGTTCAGTGAGATTTTTGAATATCTTGCCATGTTTAAAATAGACATTTTTAGCTTGCATTTCAGAGAACAAAGGTGATTTCAAAGCGCTTTCTGAGCTAACCGGCACTGCTGTTTTTCCTTTGGTGCCCATTTCACCCATGGCACTCCTGGCCCATCACGCTCGCACTGGTGGGTGGCAGGTCAGGGGAACATTTTGGTGTGCACCAAAACTGCGTGGTTTTCCTGGTTCTGGGATAGAATGATGGGCGGCGACAGCTCATCCCCACATCTACCCAGTCTATTGATTTAGTTTTGTTCTGGCCTAATAATTCAACATAGGTCAAAACCCTTGACAACATATTAACCTGGCAAAACTGCAACTGTAGCAAAAGGGACCATATCTCTCAAATTAGGAGAGAAGCACATTGGCTACCCATCCAAGCGAGAATATTATTCAAGTCATTAGTCATCACTCACAAATGTATTACCAATGAAGCCCCCTCATACCTTAACAACAGTGTCACCCAAAAAAGATCAACTAGACCCCTCAGGTCAGGCTCTAGCACACACCTTTTCATCCCAGGATTCAAGAGTTCTAGGGCAGAGGGCACCAGCATCCCAGTTGCTGCACTGAAAATCTGGAACTCCCTCCCCATGCACATCAGAAATGAGCTGTCGCAACAGCGCTTTAAGAGTCTTATTAAAACCTGACTATTCAACAAATTCTAACCAGCAGCATGACACAATGAAATGTATTGGCTGGTCTCTGTAACGTCCGGTCTCATGAACTATTGCTACCTGTATGTAATTTAATGACGCAACTAATCCTACTTGTATTTTAATTTTCTTCTATCCAGATAAGCAATCCTTTGTTAACTATGCTGTGATACCTCCAGGTTTCGGCGTATAACAAATGCTATAAATATATAAATAAAATATTGGAAAAGAATGAGGGAGAGGAGTAGTCGGCAGGAGCGAGGCAATGGCGGTTCTGGGACAAGTGAAGAATGCGAGAGTGAGGGGGGAGAGAAAAAAGATAGAAGACGAGAGAAAGAGAAGGAATGCTGAAGGGAGAGGGGCCGTGGCAATGAGAGGGATTGGTCGTAGACACTCAGAAACAGGATGGGGTGAATGGCGGTGGCACGCACCACGAAGGGGGGAAGGGTGTTAAAACCGCAATCACGATTTCCCTTACTACAGAAGGGTTGAGAAGGACCGCAGTATGTGCCTTGGGCAAATTTGGATAGGGAGAACATAATGCATAGCTTGCCATCCCTCACTGTACTTGTGTACAGGCGTATTATAAATGACTTATCAAATCATATCATATCAGGGGTAGGCTGATGGATCTAGGCGTTAGAAAAAGAAACAGCAGGAATGACCCTTGTAATAAGAGATATGAAGAGAGTGTTTGCTGCATTAATGGGCAAGCTGGCAGAAAAAATATGGGAACAAGTAGGATACAACAGAATAACATTAAGAAGTAACCCCCTTTAATAACGGTTGAGCCCACATGTGGAAAGTATTAAGGACTATGTATCCAGATTCCTCAGACATGCAGGCTATTCTTGTATGCACTAAGAAAAGAGACAAGGACTCTGCACAATATATTCAACAGATACAGGAGATGTGGACATTAGAGACACGACAATGCTGGGATGCCAACATTGCATCTTTTATCACATATTAGTTAGGGGACTTCCAGCGGATTTACAGAAAAGACCACCAGAAGTGGTCGGGATAGAGACAAAATGGTGGCCCAAGATACAGGCACACATAATACATTTTTGCAGGGGACGACAGGAGAAGGAAAAGCACAGAGTAGACAGTGCTGTGAAGGCCTAAGCTAAATTGGTACAGAAAAAGTTTAGAAGGAGCAGTCTTGACAAATGTCGTACCAGGGCAAGAAGAGCCGGCCCCACAGGGAGGGGCAGCAACCATAATTCAGGTCCAGCAAGCAGGGTATTATTTACATGGGCACGGTATTCCTAACAAGGGGGTTTCTTCCACAGGGAGGATATTATTCACAGGGGGGTATGGTCCGCAAGAATGGCCACAGAGGGGATATTTTCCACCAACAGGATACTACCAGCAAGGGATGGGGTATTCTCCATGAGGAAGGGGAGTGGGATTTGGATACAGAGGAGCAAGGCCGATATTTGGGGGTCCCTGTTTCATGTGTAGGCAAGTGGGACACTTTGCACGCAAATGTAGGAATTAACAGCAGCCTATGTACGACCAAGGTGGGCCCCCAGCATACCAGACACCTTTTGATCCCCCGCAGCAACACATGGCACCAAATCAGCAGCAAATGCTGGCACCCCAACCACAGATGCCAGAACCAAAGCAGCAGGTGCAACCCATGCAAACGCTCGTCCCACAAACTATCATTCAGCCACAGCAAATACTCCAGGACCCACAACCAACCATCCTACAGGCTCAAGCACACACACCAGCACAGGCTTAGCAGTAGGACAGCAGTTTGTTAGCACATTACACTTTATCACATTCTACTGGTGCTCAGGGATAACCCTTTTATATTATGAGATTAAAAATTGAGTACCCAATAGGCCTGTTAGATATATATATTTCCTACCGCTTTCCTTTTTCGAATATTTTATCACAAGCTAGGCTAGATACCAGGAAGGGTCAGTACTGTGCCAGGCACACCATATTCTTGTAACACTATACATTGAACAGGCCACACAATAACAAACCACCACACAGGCTCACAATTGTATATTTTATTTGAAGATTTTAGATCTGTTACCAAAACCATGAAAATTTCCACAGGCATTGGTGATAGCACGATAAACAATATATGTCAAAAAAGGTACACTGATGAATAGAAGAAAATGTAGCGCATTTCAGACTTTGGGCCTCATCACGAGTTTGGCGGTAACCCTTAAATCCGGCGGTAGCGCTGTTACTGCCGGATTTAAAGGTCCACCAAATCAGGGCTCTGGCGGATTTCTCCCCAGCTCTGAGCTGGGGGGAAATCCGCTGAAAATGTGCGCTCATACCGCAGGCGGGAAATCCGCCGGCGGTATGAGCGCGAAATTTCCCCATTGAGCCCAATGGGGAATGGGGCATTCCCGAATGGGCTCAATGGGGAATGGGGACTTCCAAATATGCCAAACCCGTGATCCGGCGCTAATAGCGCTGGTGGGTTTGGCGGTAGGGCAGATAGCACCAGCGCTATTAGCGCCAGCGTTACCGCCCAACTCGTGATGAGGCCCCTTATGTGTAAGAACAAGCAAAACATAATTTTATCTGTGCATGGTGTTGGAGAGAAGAAAATGTTAATGTTAAAGGTATTTGTATCGCGCAACGTCACCAATGGAATAGGTCCCCAGGCGCTCAGGCAGAACTTTAAACAAGAAAGCGGTGTGGGTTAGTAAGGTGAAAAGGAAGTAGGATAGTGAGAGAAGTGTTGTCCTGTTGGCTACTTCAGTTCGATATACACTGTGCGCTGAGCTTTGGTGCGAGTATCGGATCGATGTCAGGCCTTGTGTGCGGCTAATGTGTTGTTTGTTTGTTGTTGCAGTGTGGTGAAGTGCGTGCAGCTTGCTGTGCGAGAGGTGGTTGTGTAGGTTTTTGTATGAGTTAGGTGTGCAGAATTTTTGAGCGTTTTGGTTAGTGGGTTATATGTCTCGGAGCTGACCTTTGCAGTTTGGCTAGATACCTATGGTTAAGAATACTGTATGGTGCGGCAGAGGTCTAGGTCTCACAATACACTACGTTTCTCCATACAATAGACAAAGATGGAGGCTATACCTAGAATTGAGAGTCCTGTACAGTGGGAAAAGGCACTGGTTCCACGGTAAGTGGGTTTCCGCAAATGAAAGACAGAGATGGAGGCTACAGCTGGATTTGAGGATTCTGTAGAGTGGGGGAGAGGCCTAGGTTTCACAATACATTACACCATATAGTAGGCATCGATGGGCGCTATACCTGGATTGAGTGTCCTGTATAGTTGGATAGAGGCCTAGGTCCCGCAGTGAGTAGGTTTTAATAAATAATAGACAGAGATGGAGGCTACACCTAGATTTGAGAATCTTGCAGCGTGGATGCGACACAGGCTAATGTTCACAATTTGTCTAGGTGTGGCACTTGCCAATACTCACAAGTCTATCTAGATGATAGAAAAGCAAAACATACAATTCCACAATGGCAGTTTTCTTTGGGCTCTGAAAAAAACCCTGACATTCATTGATAATGTGTGTAACACAGCATGAAACCCTTAGTTGCTTCCCCCATTTACTATTAATAGATCGAGGATGTAATTAGGAGACATTTTGGTAAGCACTTTAGTTGGTTATGAAAGCAAATACATTTTAGATACAGCTTCAACTCCCATTTACTCCTTGTCCTTTAGCTAAGGTCGGGCTAGTGAGATTAGAGATAATGGACTCTCCTGCATAGCAGAACAATCCCCATAACCACTTTTGAATCGGGCAACTACCTTCATCCCTGGGTACTCTAGGAATAAAGGGAGTTATGCCTTTTGGGTCAGTTTGACCTGGCCAAATCACCCTGAAAGAGATTTTAGTTACTTTGGTCCCTATTAATCCTCACTTAACTTCACTTGAGACTCTTGTGAGCCCAGCCCTTCTGACCTGTCTGCAATTTGAGATCCACTCTGGAGCTTCCCCCACCTTCCAGCTCAAGATCCCAGCTTGCACTGCCCTCTGTCGCCCTGCCAGCTGCACACAGATACCATCTTTGCTCACAGTCCCCAGTTCAAGACCCCAGTGAGATTTGGCGCAAAGACTTATGCTCGAGGAGCACAGCTACCAAACGAGACAGCCCAAACGTTCTCAATCGATGCAAACAGAGACTCGCAAATGCTTTCTGGTAAGCCCCAGTTCTCTTTAAACCAAAAGCCCCAGGCCTTGCTTGTAGTCAGAGCTTGTTAAACCTCAGCTCAGTTTTAAAGTCTCAGCCAGCCAAAGCCCAGCCACGGACTCGGTAAAACCAGGTCCACAAGTCATTCAGCAAAATCCCAGGCAAAAGCCCCTCCTTCCAGCTGACAGCCTATTATAAACCCTTCTAAAGTATCCTGCCCAATATGGTACCTCACATATAGATTCTGAAAATGTTAACCCACCTATCTGGCAATGTCGCCTCCTTCAAACTCCAGCCCCTTTCTTGTGCCAATCCCAACTTTAACACATGACAGAGCTTTCAAGAATCTTCCATCCCTTCCTGCACTCATGTTGTGTAATTTTCTAAGCAACCTTTGTGCACCATTCGGCACATCACCCGATACTGTGACATCCTCTTTCTGCTCAAAACAATGAGTGTTTCACAAACTCTAACTTTCAATGCCCCTTTTCTGCAGCCTCACAGCAGGAGCTCTGAATGTTGCCTACAAATGCAGTTTTCACTCTTCGCTGGCGAGCTGAAACTTGCAAACCACAGCCGGTGTATTTGTTCATGTACCTGCCGTAATGTTTGAATGTTAAAACCTGCATCCACACAATCTAACCCCTACATCAGCTGTTTGGTTCAAAATTACCCCTATTTTGGTTCCTAAGGCAACAGCCAACCCCCTTGTTAGTAATCCATGTTAGTAATTTATGTTAGTAACCCATGTATTACATTTCAGTGTACATAGCATGTGCTGCACTATTAGTATATGTCAAAACTATTGGCACACAACCTCCCTACAGAGGGCTCTGGTGTGCCCAGTCCATTCTGTAACAGCAGACCCTGAAGAGGAACCAGAGGAACCAGAGGTCTATGTGAAGCTAGCTCATACAGATTTTTCCTTTTTGGTAAAGAAGGCAGCAAACCAATACTGCTTTTGGGAGGGTAGCCTTTCCCTGTTGGCCAGAGTAATGGACACACAGGGATTCTCTGGGGCTGTAGTCATGTTTCCTTTAACTGGAGATGTGCCTCTTACCATATGCACCCAACAGATTGTAGCACCTTTGGTGTATTCCAGGGACACATTGATGCACATTTTGGGTAGAGACATCATCAGTAAATTAAACATGACCATTTCATTCTCTGAGAAAGGCATTGTGTGCTCCACAACAGTTTTGTATTTCTAAAGAGGGACTACTTTACATATATAATCGGACAAAATGCCCCATAGAAGAGTAGATGCCATCATGCACGAATAAACACCTATTTATTAAACCCCCAAGGCTGCAATAAAACGATTCTGACTGCCCTGCAAGCTGAACCGGTTCAAAAGTTCTCAACCCCGCCCATGACAGGATACCATTTTTCTACAATTAAACACATATTGATATTTGATATTGATATTTCATTTCTATCACGCTCATACACAAGCGTTTCAGCGCGCGACAAGGCAAGGGAGGGGAACAGGGGAGAACAAAACAACAATCTTACTAGGCCCAGTGACATTGAGAACGCACAAGTGCATGGGAGAGGGGAGGGGAAAAATGCATGGAAGGGGAGAGAAGTGCGGAGCAAAGGAGAAACAGATAAATAATAATAAATACATAATAAAGACAACAAACAGTGGTAGTGCAGCCAGCAATTGGCAAGTGCTGGGTTTAAGGCAGGAGACAGGGTAGGTCTGATAAGTGCAGGAAAAAAAAGGCTGGACTGTATGGGTACAGATACAGACCCCAGTTCAAGGGATGGCCCGGAGGCAGTGCGGGAGGGTGGCAGGGTGAGCAGGTACCTGGGCCCGGAGGACAGAGGGTGGCCAGGTGCACGGTGACAAGAGAGAACAAATCAGCAGGGGAGAGGGTGAGCGAAGGCAGAAGCAAATAGGAAGGTCTTGAGGTGCTCCCGGAACTGGAGATGGTTCACCTCAAGTTTTAGAGTGGCAGGGAGGCTGTTCCAGAGGGAGGCCCCAATCGAAGACAGAGATCTACCCCAGCCCGTTTCTTTGAAAAACGACTGACCCTGAGGGAGTTAGAGGTAGAGGAGCGAAGAGCTTGAGAGGGGAGGTATTTGCAGAGGGAAAGCTGAAGGTATTTTGGACCCAGGCCCCAGATAGCCTTGTGGACAATGCAGAGGGTTTTGAATTAAATCCTTGCATCCACTGGGATCCAATGGAGAGATTTCAGAGCTGGAGAGATACGATCCGAGGGCTGAGGCCAAGGATAAGTCTTGCAATCCTGTTCTGGATTAGTTGCAGAGGGTGGAGAGTAGAGGCATGTAGATTTAGAAAGAGGCTGTTACAATAGTCCAACCTAGAGAGAAACAGAGCTTGGGAGACCATGAGCTTCTGGGGGACGGAGAGGAAAAGCAGAGTGCCTCTGAGGAGGTGTAGTAGGAAGTTTGACTTTTTAGAGACATCAGAGATGTGGGGGGATGAAGGAAAGTGTGAAAGATGACACTGAAGTTCTTAGCCTCGCAGGTGGGGTTAGGAGGCGGGCCAAGGGAGGCAGGCCAGAGAGTGAGGGGAAAGGATGGTGAAGGTGTGCCAATGAGGAGGATCTCCATCTTGCTGGCATTCAGACAAAGATCATTGGCGGTACACCAATCTTGAATGGCAGTTAGGCAATCAGAGATGAGAGAGGGAGAGGAGGTGCCCGAGGGCAGCCTGAAAATGAGTTGAGTGTCATCAGCGTAGCACTCGAAGTTTGAGCAGAATATGGCAATGCAGTGGGCGAGAGTTGCCAGGTATTGGTTGAAAAGCCAGGGAGAGAGGTTAGACCCCTGGGGAACATCACAGGTAGAGGGTTCAGATAGATGATAGGAAGGACCCAAGTTGGACCTGGGAGGGTCGATCAGAGAGGAAAGAGGTCAGCTAGGCCAGAGCCTGATCAGTGATACCCAGGTTATCACAGAGACGGTTGAGCAGGATGGTATGGTGGACTGTGTCGAAGGCAGAAGAGAGATCGAGAAGGATGAGGACAGAGGGAATGTTAGAGTCAAGGTTGGAGAGCAGATCTTCACGGATGTTCAGGAGAGCAGTTTCTGTGCTTCTGGCAGCTCTGAAGCCAGACTGGTGGTCATGGAGACACCCAACAGAATTGAAATGAAGGTTAAACTGACAGCCAACTTTTGCAGGAGTTTGCCCAGAAAGAGAATAATGGAAATTGGGCGATAGTTAGCCGGACAAAAGGATCAGCTGTAGGTTTCTTGAGAAGAGGATGCACACGGGAGTGCTTCATAGGGGAGGGGAAGGATCCTGAGGCAAAGGAGTGGTTGCAAAAATCACATAATCCCCATTAGTTATATTTTTGGGGCAGCTCAAAAGAACTGATTGGTTGAAACATTATCAGGCCGCTAAAGATAAAATACATTGCCCCCCTTGACTGGGCAAAGCACATTTTCTGATGCATGAACCCACAACACCCTGTTTCTGACATCAAAACTCTGAATTCTCCATCCCCTCAATTACATCACCATATGCTGACCGGCAGAAAAACTCTTCGCTTTGATGGCTGGCACAGTCGACATATAAAACTAGCTATGCAGCTGCAAGCTTGAACAGAATTCTGTTTGAAGACAACTCAAGCCCAATACAACAGTGCCAAGGTCAGGTGCAACATTCTAGCTTTTCTGCTTGGTTCCCTGTTCAACGCCACACAACAACACAACACCTGTGATGTCCTCATCTTCCTCCACCCATCTGGTGCCAGCTCTGCTTATGTTATTTTATGTTAATAGGTCTTGTAAAGCTCATGTACACCCATAGGCATCATGGATCTAAGTGATCCAGTGAGACACAGTTGAAAATGGGACAATCACAGTTACTGGAATAGAACATTTTTTGGGTGCTGACGAAAGGTCAGATGGTCTGGCATACTTCGAAGTTCCAGAGGAAGCCCATTCTATAGACGAGTGGCGGCGACAGAGAAATCTCTGCTGCCTATCCTAGCACATTATGATTTTTGGCATTGATACCCGGAAATCCACGGAAGAGCAGAGTGGTTGTGCCGGCACATAGCCACAGGATTTCTGCTGCAAATAATCAGGCCCTTGGCTATTGAGGGCACGATAGACTAGACACAATGCCTTAAACTCAACTCGTTGAGCCACGCAGAGCCAGTGAACGCTGCACTTTCCAGACAAGACATGATCACAGGAGGAGATGCCAAGAACTGCCCGAATGGCAGTGTTTTGAAATGTCTGCAGCTGATCCAAAAGATAGACTGGTTGAGCCAAGTAGAGGGCATTGCAGTAATCCAGTGCACTCAAAATCAGAGCGGCCACCACAGGGGCCCACAGGGCAGCAAGCAGGAACTGAAGTATTTTATGCAAAACTCACAATTTAAAATGGCCTGTTTGGCAAACTGTGCTAATCTGGACCTCCATAGAGCAGAAGGCCAGTATCTTAACACCTTCATTCTTTGCCATTAACACCTCTGTTTTTTCGCCATTCAATTTAATCCAATTTAGGCCATCCAGTCCCCCACCACTTTTAGACGAGTCCTAAGATTCGCAGCCCAGGATATATTATCAAAACTAAGGAGAACTATGTTCTGAGTGTCGTCAGCATACATATGACAACGCAAACCATAGGACTGGATAAGATTAGCAAGGGGCCGAACATATTTATTGTAAAGAATAGGGGAGAGCGCAGACCCCTGAGGAACACAGATGGCAATGCCTGAGGAGACGACATAAATGGTCGAATCAACAGAGTTTGAGAACGATCAGCCAGAAAGTAGCTGATCCCGTCTACCACAACTCCAGAGATGCTGGCCATCGACAACCTGTTCAATAGGGTAGTATAGTCTATGGTGTTGAAGGCGGCCAACAAATCCAGAAGTATCAGGACAATCCCAACCCCTGTTCAGCTAGCCTCGCCAAATCATCCATAACTGATAATAAAAAAACTGATTCAGTGCCTCGGCCAGGCCTAAAGCCTGACTGGAATGGATTGAAATAGGAGGAGCTTTCCAAAAGAGACTGAGCATGGGATTAACTATGGACTCTAGTAATTTCATAGGGTAGGACAGTAAGGAAATGGGACCATAATTGGATGGAAGCAAGGGATCGAGCAAGAGTCTTTTAAGAAGTTGAATCACCATGGTCTGACCTGGAAAATTCATAGTAAATGGTACCACAAAATGATCTGTCCACAAAACCTTGCAAGGCAAGGAAGAAGTGTTCAACACAGGGGCTGAACATACCAGATCCAGCCTTTTGTCCTGTATATGAGTGGGCCTGAAATATGCTGAAGAAGGTCTAAATCACTATAAAAAAAACAGCAATCCTGTCTGGTGTGGATTGTAAGGATGGCAAATTCAAATCCCCTAAAATGACCATCTCAGTATGCCGTTGTTTAGGGTCAGCAGCAAGATCTAAGAATGTGGGGCAAAAAGTCCCATCCTGAGTAGGTGGATGATGCACCAAAAGCATGTACACTGTTTGGGTGTGTGACAGTGTAACACGTAAAAATAAGGCCTGCATTTGGACATTGTGTTGTGGTGTTAGTAAGGCACAGGATATGGTTGTTCGGAAGATGGCAACTAAACCTCCACCCGGATGAGCAGAGTTCCTATCAACATGTAAAATGCCATAGTCAGACGGCATGGCTTGGACAAGAGTGGGGCCTGATGTATCACGCAGCCAAGACTCTGTTATGAGACAGAGATCCTGAGTAGTCTCACTAAGTGGCTTATCCACGTCAGGAGCGTGGGCAGAGATAGATCGTGCATGTAATAGTAGGCAGTGAAACTTGCTGGAATCTCGGGTAGCCAATGCCAAATTTGGAGGGCTGGCAGTAATAGACATATCATATGGCAATACCATGCTGCTAGGGGCAAGAGGGAGTAATGCAGACCTGGAAAGAAATTGCAAGACACTCTTGTTGTAAGTAATTCCTTGCTATTTCAATCATTCTTACCATGGTCATTCTGGCTGTGTGTGCATGAGCACAGCACTTTGGCCTTCAAACTATCTTCTGGGAATGCTTCTGGCCGGGTTGCATTGCCATGATAAAAATATATTAATCAACATTGCTTGCCTATCCCCCTGCCCTCCTGACCTTCACAAATGTGTATAGAAATGAAATGAGGCCTGCAGCCTTCCAATATGGGCTGGATATATAAATGCCTTTTCCCAATCGTGGCCTACAAAAACATGGCTGCCCAGATATTCACATAGTGCTCATAAAAGACCTACAACTCTTACCTAATAACGCCCAAACTTACATTTTACTTTTGTTTTTATTTTAATAAGTGTATATGGTCGAAATCGACATTTTACACTACATATAACCTGTAATTACCTAGTTCCAGTTGGGATGCCCTTTTATGTGCTGGTACCACTATAGAATGCTGCCAAGATATAGAAAAGGCACCAACCTCAGTTAGATAAAGATAAAGTTCATGAAATAAATCAGCCCACAGGTACAGGTTCATGACTGCATTACATAACCTATCGTGGGCCTTGTGCCAAAGATGGTTTAGGTTTTATAATAATGCTAGCCAAGTCAGCATTCTTCACATACAACCAGACAGAATGCCCTACTCTTAACGACCCTTCAGCCACATAACTCTTCCCCTTCACATTCCAGTACACCTTTGCAATATGATTTGCCCAGGCCTCTTCACTAACACCAGTCAGATCAATCCCTGCAGTACCCGCTCTATGGATGCGTGATAGATGCCAAAACGTCTTTGTGTCCTGAGTTGCGATTAGCATATTGATAAACTTCCAGCTCAATGTAACTTCTCTGTATCTATAACCTCGAAGCCATTGCTTATGTTGGCCTCATACCCTGGCAATCTGTGTTACTATTTCTGACTCCTGAAGGGAAGTAGACTTCCTAATTCTGCGAACTGTTGAGATGGATTCCTGCTTTATTTTGCTATGCCCGGTTCAAAGTGCACCCCTGGCTTACCTGAGGTCTTGTGGGTGGCCAAATGTCTATATTCACAGGGCCAATAGGTATCCATCATATTATTCAAATTACAATTCATCAGTGGTTCCCTACCAGTAAGACCACTCAAAGTCAGCTTTGTGTTAATGCTACTTATGTTAACCGACCATCACATGAGGCGATTACCCCATAACTTCACTGTCAGTTGGGGGCAGGCACACGGGGAGGTATATGATAGCAATGGGAGTGGATAAACCACAGGAGGCAACGCCCCAGCTAGAAACATACATACACAAACAATCACAGAGAATGACATGGGTGGGGGGATCTATGGGGATGCTAATAATGCTGCCTCTGGACCTGGAGAATTATAATGCTCATGCTCACTTGGTCGATTGCCAGGGTGAAGAGGTGTGTTGTTTTTTAGATTGCACATTGGATGAATACGTTCTGATGGGAAGAGGTTTGCATGTGGTATCAAGGATATAGATCCGAAAGATAAGGAGGCAGAGCTGAAGACGGGAGGGTCGATCAATTAATTGTTAGAAGTGGGGAGTGTCCGGGTGCAGATCCAACACCTACAAGGGGGGCGCACGCATAGGCTGCAAAAGTAACGCTCCAACAAAGGGGTCACAATGGGGGTGATGTCATGGCACAGTCTTACCATGCATCATGAGTCATACGCCGGGGAAGTGGCACTGCACAGGGAGAGACGTGCAATAGTAAAGAAGAGTCTGTGTGGCAGCGCAAAGTAGATGCTCAGCAGAGCAGGTTTCTATAGGGTTTCTTTCTTTTTTGTTTGAGACTAAGGGGGATCAATGGGGACAGTAGGCATGAAGGGTAGATGTAGTAGTGATTAGGAGGACCGCCATGCTTTAGTAGGCTCAGAATGAATATGGCAGGGTTGCCATTTTATTCAGCAAACAACCATAGCAAGCAGCAAAGTTGAATTTCTGCTGATGAACCAAGAAAATGGTGACCAGCCAAGGTCCAGAAAGGAATGAGACGCCAATTGGGTCCACATGCTTGTTGCAAGGGAGAAGGTTTCTCATGAGAAGGCTAATGCACACCAGACAGCAGGTGCATCCCCCACTTGATCATTGAAGGACGCTGTACCGGGCACAGCAGGAGATAGATTGGGAGCACAATGGGATAAGCCAATAAAATCAGAGAAATTGAATTTCTTCAAAAGGTGCCTCAATACATTTTCTAGACAGGAAGTGGGGAAGTGGCAGGTGTGGAGGGGCGAGATACAAGGAGAGCCAACCAGAAGGTTGGAATGGGTGTCCTAAGGGCAGCAACAATATCATTGACCCCACTGATGTTCCCTCGCACAGTAATTGCTTGGTTTCAGTGGGATGCTGGGCCCTGCCCGGTTTCCAACATGGCTGGCGAATTAGCATCGAGAAAAAGTATCAAGTTTGTGTATTGAATATGTAAGACAGGGAAACGCTGATGTTTTTAGCAGTCAGCAGAATCTGATGTTATTGATGGGCAGGGGGATTTAAAGTAATTATGTCATTTAGGGGTGTTGTGCTTTGGGATCCAACTTTTGTGTAGTCCAATCCTAAGGGATGACTATATAGGTTTCTATAGGGGTATATAATCAGGTAGCCAATTAACATGTTAGGAAGTTTTTTAACTGTTAAACTTGTAAGAAATGTTAATGAGTGTTTCAAGTGTTATAAAACTGTAACCCGCGGTAGGCGGGGTTGAGAAAATGTAGTTTTCCAGTTCAGTTCTACGGCGCTGTCTGCTTTTCTTACAACTTACTGAGCATCAAAGCTGTTCTCTTTCCTTGTCCTTTTTCTGGATTCATTTGGTATTTTTCTTGGATTACCACTACACTTGCTTGCCTTATTTAACAGCTATTGGTGCTCACAAGAATTCAAACATTCACATTATTTTGCTTCAGAAAGAAGTCGTTAAAATTTGCTTGAAAGGAATCTTATGTTCCCATTATATACACTGCAAACAAAGTTTACAAAAAAATTGCTTGGAGAGTTTGCTTCACTGACCAATTGAAAAAATCTCATCCTGAATATGATTTGGATGAAGTTCTTGAACGTCGGTGTATAGGCAGGAAAGCTCTTAGTGTCTTTATTCTATAAACTCTGATCAGACCCATTCAGTGCCTCATTACAGTCGGAAGGGTCAGCAGCGGCTCTTAGTAACGTATGATTTAAGATTTCCTTCTTGCAGGTGCAAACTCCTGTTAAGGTGAGACGCCCCAGAATTCACACAATCACTCATCCACCTTATTCCCCTTTTAACACAACACTCTGAGGCGGAACCTCACCCGGCCTTGCAATGTCCAGAAATCAAACCCTTGCATACTTGTGAAAAAGGGAGTTCTTTTTTTAGTCCACTTCAAATACCCGCTACTTGGCTGCCCTCGGTTACTGCGAGCAACATAGTCCCTTCTTTGGAAGTTAAATGCCAAGAACGGCCCTTCAGAGTTTGGTTCGATGTCCAATATTCATGCAACATGGATGGACTCATGGAAGGCTCACCCTTAAGTGATCGTCACGCTGTGCTACAGGACATGAAATATGGTGACTGATCGCCATTTGGTGCTAATCAGGTAATACTATTCCTCTGAAGATGAAATATTAAAAGATTTCCATTTCCTTTCCTCCTTCTTCCTTTCTTCTTGTCCTTATTCCTTCCTTCCTTTCTTCCCTTCCTTCTAACTATCTTTCTTCCTTGGCCTCTTCCTTTATATCTTTCTACCGTTCCTTCTTGCTTTCTTCATGTTCCTTTCTTCCCTTTTCTTCCCTAGTGTAATCCTTCATTTCTTTCTTCCTTTCTTCTGTTCCTTCTTCCACTCTTTCTTTCCTGTTGTCCTCCTTTCTTTTCTCTCTTATGCAGGGGTCCACACTGCATCGCTTTCTAGCTCCTTCTTTAACCCTCTTGGTACGTCCCATACAAATGTTTCCACACTTTACCTGACCCCACTCTTCCTCCATCCACTCCCACCTTTGACCCCCTTTATGTGCCCCCTGCTCCTTCCCTGCTGCTCCAATTGATTGTACCCACTCCCAATCCCCTGAATTTCACCACCTCTCCCCACCCCACCTGACTTGTTGCGCCCACATCAGACCCATGTTAGCTCTTCATTATTATTATTCTATAAAAATACACACGCTATAAATGAATACATATATTTAAATACATTTAGTGAAAAAACTGTATTAAAGGGACGTTATGGTTAAGTTGCACTAATAAAAACCTATGAAATTCAATGAAAAAAGTTTGTTAAAGGGACGTTATGGTTACAAGTAAAACCGAAAAACCTCAGAAATTCACCAATTATGGTAAGCTAAGCAACCATAACTCGCGTCACCACCGTGCACTGCTAAGACAAACACCCAGTACATCAACGATGACATCAGAAATGTCATTGTTGACATTCCCTCATTTCGCTCCACACTTTACATTCTAACCTCTCCTGCAACAAAAATAAAATACATCAAAAAACTTTAAAAGAAAGGTTCCTTTAGGAACCATCTTTCACATTTAAAAAATAGAACTAAAAAATAATCTTAGAGACTCCATCTACTTTATATTTCTCAGTAAAATAAATAGACTTAATTTGATTTTCCAACATTTCCATTAGCATTTTGTGTTATGCTAATGGGAATGATGTGGTGTTCATCCCCTGTTCCAGAGATAGGAACAGGGATAAATGCCCGGTAGCCCAAGTTATCGGCCGAAGCGAAGCGAGGGCGGATAATGAGGGCTCCGGACTGTTATCCCACGTTCCAGTCCTTCCAATGGGGGATGAAGGCCATTAGCACCCCGGGTTCCCAAAGCAAGACCCTGGGGTGGTAAAAAAAGAAAGGATTTTCTTCCTACACCGGGACGCCTGCAAAAACATCTTTTTGCAAACATTTGTGTAGATTCGTCAAATGGTACCACATTTATAAGCCAACAATATTTTGGGACCCTCTCTAATTTTGTTCCCTCTTGACAAAACAGCTCCACACTTTCCAAAACCATTCAGGATCAGACCTAGAATAAAATTCAAAAATGTCATGTAGTTCCATTGAGTTGCGCCAAAGTTATAAGCCATCCAAAAACATTTTTCACCAACCCTGTAATGAAGAAATTGGCATAGATGTCCCCGAATATCTGAAGTATTCGCGAACTTCACAGGACTGTACCCACACATTCGGACTGTTTGCGGACTTGGGAATATCCCATCCCATCCTCATCACCCCTCAGCTCCCAAGACATTGTTTGATAAGTTTGACAAGTGCAATGTTGTGTTTTTTAATTTGTTTTTACGGCGATGTTCACGGACACTGGTGGCTGGCCGCAAATCCATCATGGCAGGCATTTCCCAAAATCTGACATACTTCACGCTTTTCACCATCCAATCAGTGCACAAGTCCGAACAGGGAAGTGAGTCCCCGGACCAAACCCAGATATCACTAATTTATTTGACCTACTTTTGGCCATTTTAAAGAAAACTACTTGACGGATTTACACCAAATTTACAAAGGCATGGTTTGGGACCAAGCCGCAGCACCTGCTGCAAATTTTGTGGAAATCCATCCAGCGGTTTGGGCTATACGTGTGAACAAATTATTTTGTGGAAAAAACAAAAATGTTGGGACCTCCCCTATAACTTTGCCCCCCCCCCCCTTGATGAAACCTCACCAAACTTGCAAAAGAAATTCAGACGGGGCCATATACTTTATTTGCAAAGGCTGATGAGGATTCGTTCATAACGTGCGTAAAATTGGCTCTGTTTGTAACGGTTTATTAAGAAGCCACCATCATCACTGGGAGTTCCTTCCCTCCCAACTGAAGGTGTGACGCAACAAACTGGTATACAGATTCTTTTATTCAGCCCTACTTCAGACACATATCATGCCCCTTTCATCCCTCCCCCTGAGCTACTAATGAGCCAAGAACCAGGCCGGTGTACACAAAATATATGTGTATTTATTTAAATTAAAAGTAATAGAAATCGCACAACTACAAGCTTCTCTAAGCAACGAGTTTGTGGTAGATCTCTATCTTCAGCAGTGGTCTCCCTCTGGAACAGCCTCCCCGCCTCCCTGAAACTTGAGGATAACCATCTCCGGTTCCGGAAGCACCTCGAGACCTTCCTCTTTGCTTCTGCTTTCTCTCCCCTGCTGAACTCCTGACTGAAACTGCACTGGTCACCTGGCTACCCTCTGATCCCGGGCGTATGTCCCCTCCCCCACCAGTTGGTGTCTGTTTCTGTATCCCTACAGTCCCCTACCAGCTCTTGACACTTGATGTCTGCTGGTCGCACTTTTTACCTTTTGGTTTTATTTATTTTTACTGTTGATCCTATGTATTGCACTGCCACCTACCCCTGCACTTTTCCCTTCCCCCTCGCCTGCACTTGCTCGATCTCAATGTCACCTGGCCTAGTAAGATCATTGTCTTTGTCTTCCCTCTGTTCCCCTCTCTTGCCTCGTCGTGCCTTGAAACACTTGTGTATAGGCGCGTTATAAATGCCATATCATATCATATCATACACATGCCACCTACTTTGTGGCTCACCATTAACTTCTTGTTACACAAATCAATTATACAATTTAGTTAAGAAAAAAAACACAAATCACAATTCTTTACTTTCTACAAATTTCACTTCAAGAAATAATTAAACTGATCAATAACAAAACAATTATAAATGTAGTGCTGTGCAAGTTTGATTTTCCTACAGGCTTAAAAGGCTAGCAGCAGGGTTTCAAGATTGGTACAAATGCATATGGCAATTATGATTTCACCCACACATTTGGTTTAAAATAAACACATGGTAATTTATCGTTTTGTTTTTCAGAACCCCCCACCTATTTGGTCTGTGTTGGGGAAGTCGGACAGAAAAATTGGAATGATATAGGGGAATTTTGGATTTAAGCCCCCCCCTCCACTGAATGGCCTGTGTTGGGGAAGCGTGATGGCAGAAATTTGAATGATTTGAGAATTTAGGATTTGCAGCTCCCCCCCACTTCAATGCCTGTGTTAGGGGAAAGTTTAACAAAATAGATTGGACTGATTTAAGAACAAAGACACCCCACTTCCTTAAAGAAGTCACGGTCAACCAGACAAAAAGATTACCCAATTAAATTATAGGCTATCGTTTTTCAGCGCACACTGGGAAATGAGCTTTGTTAACTTCGAATTTTAACAAAAATCACCCTGTAGTGTTCTGCCAAAGGGGAATTAATTCAATTAATATTTTTAGTTAAATAGGCTAAGGATCTACACAGTTTTGCCCCCCCATCCACTAGGGGAAAGGAGTTTAAGCCCAGAAGATTCCCCCACCTATTGGTTACAAAGGGCTTAAGTCTACTTACATTGAAAAACTCTATTTAAAGGACAGCCAGCTGCATGTCAGGACTCTCTGGAAAGATAGGGCAGGGTCTGGTCACGCCACTCTCAAGGATGGCTTCCCCCTCTCAGCCATTGGTCCCACTCAGCTTTTAGGCCTTGCTAGATATAGACAGCTCCACCAAGATGCACTCTCAGCAATATCCTCTGGTGTTTCCTTGCAGCTGTCAAGTGTTAAGTTTCAGCAGCACTCTTTTAAATTCCATAAGTTTTGTCCCTTTCTCCTAGTGCAGTCCCCCTTTTATAGCAGTGATGACACCACAAACTTTAGAATCTTGGGACTCTAGTTCTCGCAACTAGGATTGGTCAGTTACCCTTCTCTCTCCTCCTCACTCCAGCCCCTCTCTAATGATTCATTTACAAATCTGGAGCAGACATATGGTAGCTTAATTTACCAGCCCCATGTGTTCTTATGTCAAATCTTTTGCAAAAACGAGTTATGTGGCAATACTTCATAATTGTACTAACAACTGCCATAATGTACATATTTTCTGATTCAGTTAATCATGGGAAATTAAATAAGATGACAGCCAGGTCCGCACCATATCTCTTCCCTGCCATTTTTCTGTTAGCAGTGGGACATTTTTCACATTTAAACTTGGTTTACTTGCACACACATATGCAAAGCCGTTTTTGTGTCAGTCTTTAAAAAATCCTGTTTTCCATGTAAGTGACCTTTGATTTTTCTTCTTGCTTTGTGAATTAAAATGCTGCTTTTCCTTAGGTAGTGACAGGTAGGACTTTGTCACATGGCCCTTCAGTTTTCATTTGCAATCACAGATGCAAAGCCGTTTTTGTGTCAGTGTTGAAAAATCCTGCTTTTCTTCTGAAAGGGACTTCAGTTTGGTGCCTTTGAATGCACTCCACATGTTGAAGAATTGAAAACTCAAGTAGGTCATCTGGAGTGTCACTTCAAGGTGACTATTAACGATCCCCCAGTTAAATCTGGAGGGATGCCGTGTCAGCAGAAATCTCATAGTATTGTTTTTATTTTGTTCCAATTCGTTAGATTGCATATAGGCGGAACACCTGATAAATAGACATTGCAAGCCAATGGCTGTTTGATCAATAAGGATCACGTTGTCTGCGTATGCGAGCCAACTTAGTTCCATTTTCCCCAATCTAGGTTGGAAACAATGGACATCAGCAAGTTCATGGCCAGGATCAGACACATATCATTTAAATAGACAGGGGGCTAATACACACCCTTGCCTTCAACCCATATGTGTCTTAATAGTGTTAGACAGTGATCCCTGGGCATTCAATCTCACTCAGATGAAGGTTTCCTTGTGGAGGGCAATTGGGATGCTCTATAGTCCAGGGGATAAACCCCACAAATCCAATTTCCTGTGCATGATTGAGCGGTGAACATAATCAAATGCAGCAGTTAGGTGAATGGTTGCAAATCATATTTTTTTTTAGGCTTTCTAGCACAAAGCCTTTAGGGTGGTGCCCCCCTGATGTCTAAACCCTATTTGATATTTCTATAATATCTTGATTGATTGATTGATTGTTTGATTGATTGAGGGATTTACAATGTGCATGCACAAACCCAATCTAATCCTAGCGCAGTTAAAATACATCATCAGATTATAGTCACCAATCACATGTCGACAGTGCCTGAATTAACAAGATATTTATCTGAAAAGGTGAGTTTTTAGCCCTGTTCGAAATGTTGAAAGCAAGTCAATTTTCCCTTAGATTCACTTGTACAAGATTCCAGTTCTCTCAGGACAGTTGAGGAAGATATTTGCTACAGCATCTATAAGGATTAGACCGGTCACCTCGAATGCATTCTGAGTAGAGAATTGTCAGAATCTCTGACCACAATTTGGGGGGTCTCAGCAATGTTTTTATGGGTGAGCAAATGGGGCATGTGTCCCCACCCAAAAGGGGGTGCAGCTGCTGCCCAACCTGGGGGGTTGAGGGGTGGCACTGCTTGGGGTGGGGGTCAGAACTTCATGGAGTGTGGCCAAGTCATGAGGCCAGAAAACATATTTATCGTCCTTTATTTATTTCTCCCATTTACACCATCAGCTACTGAAAAGAACATATGCTTTGTGCGTGCATGCCTGCATGCACATTTGACACACAAAAAAACCCAGCAGTGGCAATGTCATCTGTTTGGGGTTTTATGTAGGCATCGGAAAGGCACTTGCCAGGCACTGGGTAGTGCTATTAATGGGCCATTGATGATAGCAGGTGCAAAATGGTGCGAGCACCTGGGCATCTAATAGCAGCACTTTACAAATGCCTAATACTTAAAAGCATGCCAAAGCTGTTGGCTTTGCCAATGCTTGTTTTTAACAGGACATCAGTGAAGGACATGCATAGTGCTTATAAATCGAGAGGCTGAGGGCAGACCTGGTTGATATTATTATTACAGCAGTAGCTTATTTACAAATCAAATTAAGTCATTTGCCCTCATTATGAGGTTGCCGGTATGCTGGCGGTAATACTACCAGCATACTGGCAAACAGTAATACAGTTACCGGGACACAGTCCGGTGGGATGTTCACCGTATTCTGAGTGGCGGTAACAGTGAAATTCCCCATTCAATGGAGTCCAATAGGACTGCATGGTGTCATTGACAGTATTACTGGCGCCGGTAAAACAGGCATTGGCAATACCAACAATGTGAGCATTTGTGTAGGCATAGGAAAGGCACTTGCCAGGTACTGCTGCATTGTTGGAAGTAGGTGCACAATGGTGTGAGTACCTCGGGCATCTAATATCAGTGCCTGCAAATGCCTAATACTTGTACACAAGACAAAACTGTTGGATTTGACAATGCTTGTTTTCAACAGGCCTTCAATGAAGGACATGCATAGTGCTTATAAATCGAGTGGCTGAAGGCAGACCTGGTTAAAACATTTTTATTACACCAGTAGCACATTTATGACTCCAATTAAGTAATTTAATCTCAGTAGAATGCTTTGAGAAAGCATTGGCAGGTACTTCGGTAACACAAAGTTTGATGGTAAGACTTGATCAAAGAGAGCTAACAGAGTTCCCATGAGGAGGTGTTGTGGACACGGAGGGTCAAGAACTGCGTGGGAATGGACATAGGTATTAGCATGACCATAGGCAGTATATTTGGTCAGGAAAATAACCAAATAACACCTAAAAGCTTTGTGTCCATCCTCATATGCCATTTCTCACTATCTGTACTCTAATGCAATAGTTTTGTCTTATAGATGGTGCTAAACTAAAAAACAGTAATGATGATTGACATGGAGGCGCTTGTGTTGTCTGATGGCTCCACGCCACCTGGAAGTGAGCCAATTATTTGTCACTGTTCTCTCTGCTTTCCCTGACTGCTGGGTGTGGCTGTGGGTGCTAAAGCGAGTGAGCGCACCTGCACGAGCCTCAGAGCCAAGCAACACCAGTACCCACACTTTGCACGGCAGCAAGCCCTGGCTTCTATACTGATTCTTGCCTGCCTTGGATCGGATGCTTCCCCGCTTCCTGTTTGGGTGGCACACTGCAGCTGCTTGCCTGAGGCAGCCACTCTGCCCTCCCTTGGTGTGTGGTGTAGCAGATCTCCACCACTGTTACTGTTTGTCTACCCCCCACAATCAGCACTTTCACTTGGCTGCCTACAGCCTGCCTGCCACAGAAGGACAGCCAACCAGGAGCCTGAGGAGCTCTTCCTCAAGTCACTCCTCCTCTTTGAGGGAGACAAATGGTCATCGAATTGGGAAAGGTACGTACCTTCATAATCCATGCATGGCTGTCACAAGGGGAGTGCCTGTCAGAGAGATGGAAACTGCCCCAGACCTCGCGGGGCAAGTTGGCCTCACTGGGTGGAGGCTCCACGTGTGTTGTGTTGTAGCTTATTTTTTATTTTTTATTAGCATTTAGTTTATTACA